>NC_080539.1:309813515-309848515 GCF_028640845.1 Ahaetulla prasina | reverse complement strand
AAATGAGGCACCTACCGGTTGGGGAAAGCCTCCCTCCCTCAGCTGAGAAGGCTGGCGGCTCCCCGCCCGCCTCTCACAGCACCGGCAGGGCTTCCGTCCGGTAAAATGTGAAAAAAAGAAAAAAAAAAAAACTCGAGTATAAGCCGTATATACTCGAGTATAAGCGAGGGCTTTAAAAAAAAACTCGAGTATAAGCCGTATAGACCCGAGTATAAGCCGAGGGGACGTTTTTCAGCACAAAAAACGTGCTGAAAAACTCGGCTTATACTCGAGTATATACGGTAGTTTGTTTACTTTTTAAATAAACAAGAAAATCATGATAGATATGCTGATTTAAGAGGCAAAGAAAGTTTTTCTTTGTGTAAATACTACCTTGTAGGGGAGATGGATGCATAGTAATTAAATAAACAAATAAATAAATAAATAACCCATAGTTAAAATGGGAATTTTTCTACTTACAGATAAAGCAACGGCCATCATCTTAGATACTTTTAAAAAGGAACTGAAGAATAGAATAGAATAGAATAGAATTTTATTGGCCAAGTGTGATTGGACACACAAGGAATTTGTCTTGGTGCATATGCTCTCAGTGTACATTAATTAATTAATTAATTACTAAGACATTAATACTAAGACATTAATAGAAGATCATGCTATCAGGCTTCTATTCTGATAGCCCTTTACTATCCCCAAAGTTATGGACAGAATAGAATAGAATACAATAGAATAGAATTTTTTATTGGCTAAGTGTGATTGGACACACAAGGAATTTGTCTTGGTGCATATGCTCTCAGTGTACATAAAAGAAAAGATACCTTCATCAAGGTACAACATTTACAACACAAATGATGGTCAATATATCAATATAAATCGTAAGGATTACCAGCAACAAAGTTACAGTCATACAGTCATAAGTGCAAAGAGATTGGTGATGGGAACGATGAGAAGATTAATAGTAGTGCAGATTTAGTAAATAGTTTGACGGTGTTGAGGGAATTATTTGTTTAGCAGAGAGATGGCCTTCGGGAAAAAACTTCCTGTGTCTAGTTGTTCTGGTGTGCAGTGCTCTATAGTGTCATTTTGAGGGTAGGAGTTGAAACAGTTTATGTCCAGGATGCGAGGGGGTCTGTAAATATTTTCACGGCCCTCTTCTTGATTCGTGCAGTACACAGGTCCTCAATGGAAGGCAGGTTGGTAGCAATTATTTTTTCTGCAGTTCTAATCATCCTCTGAAGTCTGTGTCTTTCTTGTTGGGTTGCAGAACCGAACCAGACAGTTATAGAGGTGCAAATGACAGACTCAGTAAGAATAAAAAAATTTTTTAAAAAAGAATAAATAAAAAAGAATACCATAAATGCCAATTGAATGGCTCTTTTTAGCCAATGTATGACATTGAATACTGTTCTAGTGTGTCCTTAGCTAGATAGAGCAGGGACTTATGTAATTTCCATAGTCACCATACAGCATCTGACTGGCAGTTGAAATCCAATTCAGTGGATTACTATAGATTTAGGGAGGCTAAACTGTGGCTCTCTTCAGAATGTAGTGTCATGAAATTGGTACTGTTTAACTGTCTAATTTTGTGTTTTTGTTTGCCTTTGGTATTGATGAACTGCATAACTAATTAAATCAATCATATTTACAATAGTAAACATACCTTGACTGGTTAGAATTCCATGCTTTTTTAATTTTACGAAATGATGGTGACAACATCTTTACCTAATCTAGAAGAGTTATAGCTGAGAAAGCTGAATCATCAGAAAGGCCAAACAAAGAAAAATCAATGTCTGTGAACTGTGGTACTGAAAAAAAAAGTTGAGCACCTCAGACTGCAAGAAGAACAATCATTCAATACCAAATGAAGTAAATCCAGACTGTTCCCTAGGAGCACAAACTATGAATTTAAAACTTAAATAATTTGGACACATAGTGGATAGGCAAGAGTCATCAGAAGAGAAAATCTTGATTTTGAAGGCAATTTCTATAGGCAAACAGAAGACCAGGTAGTTAGACAATGTCAGTGGTGACACAAGCATGAGCTCAGAAGCAGTTACAAACAATCCTAGAGAGATATTGTTCACCAGGTCATGAGAAGTAAGTTAACAACAAGAACAGTGCCAATGTTGTTGAAAATAGTAATTAATCTAGCCACAAGAAAGTATTCAGAAGTGTGAAGTTGCTATAATTTACATTATAATTATGCAGCGGAAATTATATGATGTTTGTTTATGTATTTGAAAAAAAATTACATGGCTCCCTATAATTTGTGTTGTTGAGAAAGCAGGCAGGCGTAGTGGGTGTGTTTGACACCTTGAGTTTTTATACATACATATAAAACACATATACACATACACACATGCACACACACATACACACATGCACCCCCCCCCCCAAATCTTACAATATTATAAAATTATGTAGTTTCATTGCAAATAAGCAGAAGGGAAAAAAGTACCCTCTTTAAATATATTTAAAACTATTTCTAATCAGAAGGCTGGATTTGTTTACTGTTATATAATTTCTGAAATCTGAGTTTTATTTTAAAAATATGAAACTCATTCATGAAACGAAAGACAAAATGTTTTCTTGGATTAAAGAAGCTTCTCTCTGAAAATGCCCCATTGAGATCCATTTTTCCTTCTTGCCCTGATACTTGGTGCATATAAATTTTGCACCTTGCTTTTCACTGCAAATTATTCATCCCTCTTCCCTTCTATTTTGTTATAATATTTTCTATGGAGTTTGTGTTAAGTCAGATGGTCAGAATTCTGCAAAGAAGCCTCATGTCCTCCAATCATGTTTACTTTTCCTCTGTACCACCCATGGTAAAATAAGTGAATAAATAAGTACTATAAGTAAATAAATAAATTTCGACTTCATATAAAGCTTTGGAGTCATGATATTGTTCGATTTCACCAGATTTTTGCATCAAATTGGTCAACTACTATAGAAAGGTTTGAGAAGTAGGTATGGCTGTGTAAGAGAGGGAGAGGGTGAAACTATAAATAAGCAGTATATTTATTTGTTGCCTAACTCTAACCCCAATACAATTATAAGTTTATTTTTTGAATGGGCTATATACATTCATTAGAACATTTTATCGAGTTATAATATCACAATTTTTGATCCCAGAATCTATTGTTAGAAAAGTAAATTTTGCGTGTGTGTGTGTGTGTGTTTGTATACACACACAAATTATTTTATAGATGATAGCTAGAGATAGAGATAGATAGATAGACAGACAGACAGACAGACACATACATACATACATACATACATACATACATACAGTCGTAGTCCGCCAGCAGCCTGTGGACAGTGAGGAGGCTGGGGAAGACAGTGGGTCAGTCCTGGAGTCAGGGGAAGTCCCAGACGAAGGCTCTGCGTCAGAGGCAGAGATGGGGCCAGGGCCATCTGGGAGCGATGCGCAGACTCCGGAGCCTCCAGAGGCAGACAGCAGAGAGGCAGAGGAACAGGAGGAGACTGTTCCTAGTGCACACATGCGAAGAGCTACCAGAAGGCAAGAGCAGCTGAAGCAAAAAGGATGACTCTGGACTCTGTATGTGCTTGTTTTTATTATGGCTCATATAAATATTATTATATACACATACAATATACAGTTTATTCCTTGAAGTTGGAAGGGTGTTTAGAAAACTCGCCTCTGTGTAGTACATGATGAAAACTTTGCTTCCCTCTACTGAAGAATATCTGAGCAGTATTGTATATGCAATTTTACGAGTATGTATTCTAAAATATATTGATCTGTGAAGAAAAAACACTTTATTTTTCATTCATTTTTCTTCCATAGCAACTGATGATCAGTGCCATGTTTACAGCAATACTAAGTATCACATTCTTCTTCTGCAGCTTCGAAAACTCTCATAAACATTCTGCTTCGGGATCCTTCTCAGATTCCAGATGGAGTCTTAGCCAATCAGGTCTATCAGGTATTTATCACAGTCATCCTTTTTCAATTGCAATTCTGTTCTGTGCCTAGCAGGGAAAGAATTTTTAAAACCAAATTTAATTGCCGGCATCATTACTATCTTACATAGAGGTCAACAGTGCAAAAATAGCAATGCAATATTTGTGAAGAGAGCATTTTACTGTCTCATGTATTATTTTTACAGACACACTATTTCTTACAGAATAAAAAGGATGCAAATTTTGTTTTCTGTTATCCCTTGCAAGAAGCTTTTGCTTCAAAAGTTTTAATTTTGAAGAAAAAAGTATTTCTTACGATTCTTTTAATTATACATGCCCATCTTCCTACCACTATTTTTATTTGTCTGCAGTGCATTGTGAATGACTATTGTTATGGACCATTGGTGGACTGCATCAAACAGTATCCTTTCTCATAAAATTTTAGGTGCACAGTTGATGAGCTTGGGCTTTGAGGAGGAGATGTGTCTAGCTGTAACCTGACATAAAGTTCTGCTTCGCAAAACACATATCATGTGGCTCTGTTTTACATTCAATCAGCCACAAGGGGATCGCTGCAGACCCTGTCTCTTACATTGTTTAACTAATGCCAGATATGCCATATGAAAATTGTCAGTTCAGTAGATATACATTTCCTTTGCCTAGATAAAATTCTCTTGCGGTTGGTCACGTGAAATACACAATCTTGTATTAAATTATTTGTTGTCATAAGTTGCAAATTTTATAAGACGTAATAGCTTCTTTGCATTTCCCACAGAAACTGTGATTCAAAATCTAAGAGCGAGAAAATTTGACTTACCACTGTTTTGTCACAATGAAAAAAGGATAACACATAAAAATGATCATAAGTGGAATTCAGTGTATTCATAGATGCTTGTAATTCTGTTCAAATTAATTACATGCACAACCCTTCTGAAAGGTTATTCTCCTTTATCTCTCTCATCCACTGAACATTCTAGAAAATCTTGATATTTAAAGAATGAAAATGTTGTTCCTGTGCAACCGAGTTTAAAAGTTAATAGTTAGGCAAATTAGCACAAATCTTGCAATTTATTCTATGAGACAAATAGATAGAATACATTCAAATCATCTACTTTGTATAGTGTTTACAGTTATAAAAATGGAAGGGAATCTTAATTTAAAGACAACATAATTAAAACATACAGAATTTTGCTCAGAATGAATATATTTTGTGTATGTTTTTAAATCAGCTTCATACCCATTTTATTTCTTTTTCATTTTAGTGGGTTGAAGTGATTAAGTATATTAATTTAGAATAAATATTAATTTAATATTATTTTTCCAAAAAGATACTGGTTTATAACAACACATCTCACCATAATTTAGAACCACAGTAAATTAAAGTTAAAATAAAATTTATAACAACCTATGCAAAACCTTGATGAAATAAACAGGTTATATTTGCCTGTTCTTTCTTACTTTTTTAAGAAACCTAATTTCTGTCTTCAGTCAATGAATTATTTTTTTATTGAATTAATTGTTTGAAACATTTTTATTGGTTTTAATTTCTGTACCAACCTACAAAAATGCAAGTCACTGGGACATCTGCTCATCCAAATTGCTGCATAATATGCAGCTTGTGGCTCTTCCTAACAGATGGAAAAAACTAGTGCATGCTGCAGGACCACTGATTTTTTTCCCCCACTGCTATCAGTGCTTTTTATGATTCTGTATTACTAAAGGAGTTTTCACTATCCAGTATATTGAACAGGCTAAGTAGCAATGTGACATCAGATCCACCATCTAATATTTATTTTCAGTAAACCTCTGTTTACTAGGTTTATACCTAGTTCTGTATATTTTGTTATTTTCTTAGATAATAAAATAGGAGCAAGTTTGAAGTCTGCCCATACTGTGGGAGAAGTAACAAAGTTCAGACAGCTTCTAGGGTACAGGCATAATTAGTCTTATTGCTGTGGCTCCAAGAAAACGAATTATAGCACATTCTTTTTTATGCACTAAAAGCTTCTATGGTTTTGTCTTGACAATGTATAGTAGTAATATATTTAAACATTCAATTCCTTGATGTCATGATAAAACCAGACCTATCAGACTAATCACAATATAAATACATTTTGATAGATTTAGAACCCTAGTCACTGTATAAACTCTGCAACATATTTCACGCATGCTGTACATACCATGTTTCTGGGCAGAGTTTCTTTGGGGAATTAAAAATGATTCTGGTAAGCCTATCTTTGTTCCAAACCATAGTTAATAAAGGCAATAAGATGAGATCATTGTCTGCTAAAATTGTATCATAGAACATTGAGATAGTAGTGTTTTTACATTGTTATCTATATCATAGATAATTAGATATTGGCTATAAAATTGGGTCAAAGACGTGGCCCTATGTAGCCTGTAACCTAGAAATAGTTTATGGAAATGGTTATTGAGAAGCATACTTCTGCTAAACCATACTTACTATAAGGTATTCATTGCACTATACACCATAGTTAATTTCAGATCAGATTTCATTGAGCACTAAGGAAAAAAATAGAAATAATTAATGTAAAGTTTTTTAAAAGTGGTTGACCATAAGTGACTAAACATTTAATGATTTCTGTTTATGAAAGATTATTTAAAAATATCTATTGCTGAATTAGTTGTTAATTTTAAGGCATACAAAGTCATTTAAAACCAATATAAAGTTAAGGTTTTTAAAGTACAATGTCTTCTAAGGATTGCATATTGATTTTAAATACAACTATCTAATTATATATGCATGGACTAAAGTATGAAGTCAACCTCTTTGAATTGCCAAGAGGCTGTTTTTCAGTAACAGTTTAGATATTTACGGGAAACAAGGCTTCTGAATTGAATGAGAACAGCCTGGCTTGTGAAGTTATTTACAAGTTTTGGTAATGGTCATGGTCAGTCAGGGCCATACATCAATAACAGGTATTACTGTAGACTAAATCTAAGTCTTTTTGTTCACACTGTATTATGTACACTGTTTGTAGAATTTATTTTATATTTTTGCTATTAGTCATTTTCCTTATTTGATTCTGTCATTATAGCACACCTTGACTTGCTACATCAATTTTTCATAGTGCAATATTTCCCATGATTTACAAAAATTCAGACTGTCGTTTCTACAAGATAGATAACAATAATGACAACAATAATATGCAATCTAGTTATTTAAATTGTAGATAAAGTATAATAAGTTCATAATTATTGAAAAATATTTTTAAAACTTGGAAGAAGAATAAAGAAAAATACATCCTCTTTCATCATTATGTAGTCATATTTGCTACCTATTATAGCTTAATTATAATTTTCGTGTCCTGCATGTATCTATTTTATGGCATTACAAAAATCTCGTACAGATTGATTCAGTCTCTTGTGTCAATCGCAATAAATAGCTAGAGGGCCAGGGAGATCTCTTTTAAGGCTGTAAACATGTGTAGAAGTTTGAGATCTTGCTAGTAAAGGTAAAGGTAAGGTTCCCCTCGCACATACGTGCTAGTCGTTGCCGACTCTAGGGGGCGGTGCTCATCTCCGTTTCAAAGCTGAAGAGCTAGTGCTGTCCGAAGACGTCTCTGTGGTCATGTGGCCGGCATGACTCAATGCCAAAGGCGCATGGAACGCTGTTATCTTCCCACCAAAGGTGGTCCCTATTTTTTCAACTTGCATTTTTACGTGCTTTCGCAACTGCTAGGTTGGCAGAAGCTGGGACGAGTAACGGGAGCTCACCCCGTTACACGGCAGCACTAGGGATTCGAACCGCTGAGCTGCTGACCTTTCGATCAACAAGCTCAACGTCCTAGCCCTGAGCCACCACGTCCCATTGAGATCTTGCTAGGGGTAACTTTATAAAATGACTACCTTGTTGGATATAAACACTTATGTAACATCCATTTTCTAAAACTCAGATTAGGCTCACTCTAAAGGAACTACCAGATCTGGGCTGCAAAGATTCAAAAAACCACAAAGTGTTAGCAAAAAGCTATATAAAATACAAACAGTATTTTAACCATATTTTTTGTAGCTCAGATTTAATGTCTCTTACTTTTCCATCCAATTTGCTCATGTTTCAGGAAGCCAGTTGTTGCTCTTTTTTTTCTGGACAGGTAAACATGTCAAGTAAAGCACTAAGTGTTATCCAGGGGTAAAATCTACTTACTTTTCTTACCTGCTCGGAAGTTTATATGCTGTGTGCACACATCACATGCACGCGCAGACCTTCTGCGCCTGCACAGAAGATAAAAAATACATTACTTCCTGGTTAAAACCAGGAAGTAATGACACCGGGTGGTGAGTGGCGCCGATGGTTTGGCGATCACTACTGAATCGCCGAACCACCAGCCATGATCACTACCAGATCACGAGATCCGGTCAGAACCAGAAGCATTTCACCCCTGGTTTTAGCATCTAATTGGTTGCTTTAAAAAGATCAATAATGATAGCGACTGACATCTTTCCTCATAGCAGGCTGGATTTTCAATTTTTGAAAAATATCAAACTACCATAGAAAAACAGGAATCATTTATGGTGGGCATCTCATAGGGACCATAATGTTCCTTGTATGACCATACCTTGTATGTATAGCATTAACTAAATACTGATGAACCTCCAAAGCAATATCTATTTATATGAATTATCCAGATTCCAAGAACAATGTGTCAAACGTTTTACCTCATCTCAAAAGTGAGATTCATACCATCATTACTAGATTTACTTTTCTCAGAATTCATTAAATTGTGCAGGAAAACCAACAAGCATAATTAATAACTCTCTTGAAAATTCTTGAATTTTTCTAGCTTTTTTTCCCCAGAAAAAAAATTCTGTCCTCTTTTAAAGCATTAATGCAAGGTACCATGAAATTAGTTCTGCCGAATAAAGGACACACAAAGGCAATTATGGTTAAATGATTGCAAACAAGTGGGAATTATTATCTTTGAATTCTGAATAAAGATTTTCATTTCTGACACTCTAAAAAGTGTATTTTGTTTACATCTTATCTTATTCTTCTTCAAGAAACTTTATGAAATGTCTCTTTTACTGTCATAGCAATTCCTTGAAAAAAAGTTGAATTTAAAACTGGGTGTGGAACAAAGACACCATATTATTTTTGAATTTTTAAAAATTAATTCTAGCATTAACTAATTATATAATATTGACTAGAGATATATCGCTGCTTCATAGTAATTATAAAGACTCACTAGTCTTGCTGAAAATGTATAGAAAATTATCTCATAACAGACCTTAATACTCTGATCCCATCCCTTCCTCCAATATCTTTAATTTTCTTGTTTGTAGATTGACAATTGGTTATTAAAATGTAAAGTTAATTGTTATATTTAAGTAGCCAGGACTTAATTCTAGATCACTATAGTCTACCATAAAGAGCTATGCTATTATAAAGTCAAGTTTTATATAAAATTGGGGAATATGTTTCTTTAATGAAAAAATATCAGTGCAATTGGATATGAACATGAAGTCTTACTGCAAGAAATGCTTCTGGAGAGAAATATATCATTTTTAGGTAAGCTTTTATATTATAATCTAATACCTAAACGTTGGAAATCTCAGTAATTGTTTCCAAAAAAGTCTCTACAGATATCCTGTATATTAAGTAGTAAAGAGAGACTAAGAAATGATTGATGCAGTGCAAGTTATCTTTTATTGATTTAGACCTGAGCAGGAACTCAGTTATCTAATACCTTATACTGCATGTGCACAAGCAAGTAATTAATATTTTATAGAATAAGTAGCTCGGAAAAATGCTTTAATATCAGTTGTTGTATTACTTTTGGTGTCATGAGATATTAGCCATAGTCTAGGTCTTAGGAGACTTAAAAGGAAGTATAAGAAATATTAGCTTTATAATGCTTCATGTATTAAATCTCTACAAGAGGGATTCACTAGTTTCTTTAGAAGTTTATTTCTTTTTTTACAGTATATTAAACCTTCCTGCATTGTATTGTTAGTCAGAATTATATTAAATGATAACATATGTAAGGAGAGTATTACAGTTAACACTTCCATGGATTGGTTATTATTACTTAAAGGAACACTGTCTTAAAGCATGATACGTTTCTCATTCTTCAGAACTGTTATGTGGAGTGGTAACATCTCAGTATGAAAAAGTATATTTTAATAATGAAGGCTTTGAAGCAAAAGTTTAAATACAACCAAAACCCAAATAATAGAAAAACTATTTTAAAACAAAAATGCCTAATTACAGCAGCTGTGATCCACTCTATTTCTTAAATTCTGTAATAATAAGATGAAGAATATTAGGATTAAATGAGAATAACTATGAGATACTAATAGCAGGACTGAAGCAAAAAGCAGCAGCACATATCTGCATGATTACTTTATAACAATTATTTTTTTATTATTTATGTCGGAAACATCTATTCCTTAGCTGTATTCTTATGATTTTCTAATAAAGACAGAAACCAAGTTTGATTTAAATAAATTTCTTTAGTCAAATTGTTAAGGATAACTTAAACTTATGATACTGTTAGATAAATTATATAGCAAAACATAAAATTCTGTCAAAAAACAAATATATTCATTCTGAATTCATGAAATTAATGATATGGCCTTACTAATTACGTGCATTCAGAAATATATCCTTTATTTACTTTATTTTTTACTACAAAGAATACAAGAAGATATTTTAATGTTGAACTACAATAAAGAACAGATTAAATCAGTTGGCTCATTCCATCCACACCTTAAGCATTCAGGGAAATACATGGTTCTAATTAGTTTGTCCTTAGTGAAATAATGGAAATTAGTAAACCATTTAAATAAGATCAATTCTTCCTCACAAACCACTGGATGAAAGAGATAAACATATTTTAAAGCCTCTGAATGTTTCAGCTAGAGAAACTATTAGATGATGCAACATCCTTTCAAAATTAATTCCAATAGTATACCAAATACATTTTTCAAAACATTTTTCCTTGTATTTCATGATACCCTGGGTCTAAGTAAACTAAAGAGAACAGGCAGATAAAAACTGTGCAGATTCTTTCTCTTCTATGTCTTTAGTGATCAGTAAAAAGGTAAGAAATATATTTGGCCATTGTTCCTTTTAAGTAATACTGACAGGAATCTTACCAAATTGAGGAAGAGCCTCAGAAGATGGATGTAGATTCATTGATAAGATGCCGTATACTACAAATCTTTTCATTCACAATAACCCTTTGATTTATGCCTATTGAGTAGGAAATGTGGGGAGTGGGTAGAGAGATTGTGAAGGAATGTACAGTTTGGGAAGTCAGCCTCTTAAAATTCCCTCCTATGAGTGCAGTGCTTGATGTCATATCAAGAACTCTGGGATAACATCTGTATCTATGCTGTATAATAATTTTTCAGTGAATACTGAAATATTAATTTCTAAAGAAAATCTAGATTGAGATAAAGGTATAACATATCTTCATTGCAGAAACACTAGCGGTTTCTTAAAGGTATTTGCAGGAGCTTCAATCAAGTAAAATATTTCTTTATTTTGAACATTTTTCAGAAACAAAGTACAATATGACAGGTTGAATTAATGATGTCTATAATGAAGGCATAAAAATGCAGAGATGGCAAAGAAGCATTTTTAGATTCATGTTTCAGGTTTACCAAGAAGGTTCATTTAATCTGACACAGCATTGCATGCATTAGAAGGATATGTATGAGTGCATTAGTAATTCTTGTACCTTTGTTCAAAAGAGAATTAATTATTTTTCCTATCAGCTAATAGAATAATACTATTGTTTATATCATCTATTCTCTCTATAGCTGAAGATCAGTTACGTGCAAAGGGTTATGACAAAACACCAGACTTCATATTAGAAGTGCCAATTGGTAAGTCCATAATGCTTTTTGTTTTTCTAATTGAGTTGTTTATATTAAATGCTAGAAATCTTAGTAGAATTATTCCAGATATGTTTTAATCATAATGTTGAAGATATGCACAGTAGTGAACTAGTTCCATTAAGAATTTATTATGGGAAGTGATCTGTTTGAATGCAATCAGTTGTACATAATAAATTAAACCCTTATTCATGAACAAACTGATTATATGTTTTTTCTTTAAAATCTAGATTTCTTTGTTGGATAAGAAAAATATTTTAAGATTTCACTGTCAAGATAGTCTTTAGCCAAATTGTTGGAATTCCTGCAGAAATAATGTCCAAATATAGTAATATATTCATTTTTTTATTTATTAATAAAATTTATATAGCTGCTCATCTCACAGAAAGCTACTCTGAGTGGTGCAGAACAATCCAGTAAAAGAGTAAAAATATAAACAGTTATCCAAATCAGTATATAATACTTATTTAAAATATTACATTTATCACTGAAGCCAAAAAAATTCCCTTAACTGGTAGTTAGATCAAAGACATCCAGCTGTATTCCACTTACCAAAAAGTCCCATGTTTCTCTATGGTGATTCATTGGACCAGACTCTTACATACAGAAGAGAATTCCAAAGCTAATAGAAATGTATGTAGGTACTGACAATCTATAGGGTTCTTGCAAGAGTAACCCTAGGCAGTGTACAGATGGTAAGAAAACAGAAAATAATAAAATAATTTCTGAGTCTGAGTCTCCAGAAACAATAATGTAACACAAGCTTGAGGTTGAAAAATCATTCCTCCTCTAGTCAAAAAGACTACAGTATAACTAAACACAGGGCTCTTTTAAGCTTGCCCAAATGCCTACGGAAACATCCAAGTCCAATAGTGTCAAAACTTGAAATCAATAGAGTCATTAAATTATACGTACCACAAACTACCACCAAGATCAGAAAAGCAAACTACCCATATCAATAAAAAAGCTTCAATCTAAAAAAAATACCTCTAGAGAAGAAACAAAAAGGGCTATGTAGCAAATTTTAAAAATCGCTACAAAATTATATGCAACCAAATAAAAACTGAATGCACAAATTACCACACCAAGCAAGAAGAGGACTTTCTGCGCACAAATTCCAATCGTGCCTTTTATAATTTTGTGAACAATAAGCTTAAAGACTCTAGATCCATCCCACCACTAAAAGATTCTAACGGCAAAGAATGCAATGACGAAACAACTAAAGCAAACCTCTTTAACACATTCTTTGGCTCAGTTTTTGTTAACAGTGATGACACATATTCGACATTCCCAAATTGTACAAGCAATGAGTATGACGACTTAACACATATAGATTTCACAGAAGATAATGTTGGAAAAGCTCTTCGCAACTTGAAACCATCTCTATCCATTGGACCTGATGGACTATGTGCTTACTTCTTAAAAAAACTTTCTACTAATTTATCAGAACCCCTGAGTATAATCTTTGATAAAGCTTTCACAACCAGTTCCCTTCCCAATCTTTGGTCACTAGCCACAGTCATTCCAATCTTCAAAAAAGGCGACCCCAGCTTAGTTGAAAATTACAGACCAATCTCCCTATGCTGCGTCGCCTGCAAAGTAATGGAATCTATCATCAACCAATCCATTACCTTCCACTTAGAAATACACAACCTACTCTCTAATAAACAATTTGGTTTCAGAAAAAAATTATCATGCAACTTACAACTTCTCCACTGTAAAAACTTATGGACTACAAATCTTGATCTAGGCAAAACAATTGATGCAATCTACATAGACTTCTGCAAAGCTTTTGACTCAGTAGTACATGATAAACTTCTCCTAAAATTAAAATCCTATGGCATTTCAGGACCCCTACACAATTGGATATCTGCTTTTCTGTCTAACAGACAACAAGTGGTTAAAATTGGTAATGCTCTATCAAATCCTGTTCCTGTCAAGAGTGGCGTTCCTCAACATAGCGTTCTTGGACCAACCCTCTTTATACTATACATAAATGATCTTTGTGACCATATCTCAAGTAACTGTGTTTATTTATTTTATTTTATTTATTAAATTTTTATACCGCCCTTCTCCCAAAGGACTCAGGGCGGTGTACAGCCAGAATAAAAACAAAGATATATACAATTTAAAACAACATTTAAAAAGAGCAAATTTTAAAGGCTGATTATTAAAATTTAAGTTAAAAAGTTAAAAATATTAAAACCCAATTAAAATACATCACTAATTATGCCAGTCCCGCTTTAATGAATAAATATGTTTTGAGCTCACGACGGAAGGTCCGAAGATCAGGCACTTGACGCAGGCCGGGGGGAAGTTCGTTCCAGAGCGTCACTGCCCCCACAGAGAAGGCCCTACTCCTGGGGGCCGCCAGCCGACACTGTTTGGCGGACGGCACCCTGAGGAGACCCTCTCTGTGCGAGCGTACGGGTCGATGGGAGGCAAAGGGTAACAGCAGGCGGTCTCGTAAGTACCCGGGTCCTAAGCCATGGAGCGCTTTAAAGATAGTTACCAAAATCTTGAAGCGCACCCGAAAGACCACAGGAAGCCAGTGCAAGCTACGGAGCAGCGATGTCACGTGGGAGCCACGAGCGGCTCCCGTTACTACTCATGCAGCCGCATTCTGGACTAACTGCAGCCTCCGGGTGCACCTCAAGGGCAGCCCCATGTAGAGAGCATTGCAATAATCCAGCCTAGACGTAACCAGAGCGTGAGTGACCGTGCATAAGGCATCCCGGTCAAGGAAGGGACGCAACTGGCGAACCAGGCGAACCTGGTAAAAGGCCCTCCTGGCGACGGCCGCCAGGTGTTCATCAAAAGACAGCCATCCATCCAGGAGGACGCCCAAGTTGCGAACCACCTCCTTTGGGGCCACTAACTCGCCCCCAACAGTCAGCTGCGGATGCAGCTGACTGTACCGGGATGCCGGCATCCACAGCCACTCCGTCTTGGAGGGATTGAGCTTGAGTCTGTTTCTCCCCATCCAGACCCGTACAGCTTCCAGGCACCGGGACAGCACCTCGACCGCTTCATTGGGGTGGTCCGGGGTGGAGAAGTACAGCTGAGTATCATCAGCGTACAGATGATAACTCACCCCGAAACCACTGATGACCTCATCCAGCGGCTTCATATAGATGTTGAACAGGGTAGGCGAGAGAATCGACCCCTGAGGCACCCCACAAGTGAGGCGCCTCGAGGACGACCTCTGCCCCCCTGTCAACACCGTCTGCGACCGGTCAGAGAGATAGGAGGAGAACCACCGATAAACGGTGCCCCCCACTCCCAATCCCTCCAACCGGCGCAGCAGGATACCATGGTCGATGGTATCGAAAGCCGCTGAGAGAGCTAATAGGACCAAGGCAGAGGAGCAACCCCTGTCCCTGGCCCTCCAGAGGTCATCCACCAACGCGACCAAAGCCGTCTCCGTGCTATAACCGGGTCGGAAGCCGGACTGGAACGGGTCTAGATAGACAGTTTCCTCCAGGTGCCGGGGGAGCTGCCATGCAACCACACTCTCTACAACCTTCGCCACAAAGCGAAGGTTGGAGACTGGACGATAATTACCCAAAATAGCTGGGTCCAGGAAGGCTTCTTGAGGAGAGGTCTCACCACCGCCTCCTTCAAGGCGGCGGGAAAACCCTTCCATCAAAGAAGCATTTATAATCCCTGAGCCAGCCTCGTGTCACTTCCTGAGCAGCCAGCACTAACCAGGAAGGGCACGGGTCCAGTAAACATGTAGTTGCATGTAACCTCCCAGCAACCTGTCCATGTCCTCGGAGCCACAGAATCAAACTCATCCCAAATAACCTCAACAAGACGTGTCTCTGTCATCTCAGCTGGATCATCGCAATCTTGGTCCAAACTATCCCGTTGAACGATTTTATCGTATAGATAACCGTTAAACTCCTCAGCTCGTCCCTGTAAGGGGTCATCCCGTCCCTCTTGATGGAGGAGGGAACGGGTCACCTGAAACAGGGCGGCCGGGCGGTTATCTGCCGATGCAATGAGGGTGGAAACGTAGGAACGCTTCGCCTCCTTCATTGCCACTAGGTAGGTCCTAGTAAAGGACCTCACTAGTGTCCGATCAGCCTCGGAACGGCTAGACCTCCAAATACTCTCTAGGCGTCTTCTCCGGCGTTTCATCTCTCTCAGCTCCTCGGAAAACCAGGGAGCCAATTGAGATCTACGCCAGGTCAGAGGCCGCAAAGGCACGACACGGTCCAAAGCCCCAGCCGCGGCCCGTTCCCAGGCCGCAACCAGTTCTTCAGTCGTGCCGTGGGTAAGATCCTCAGGAAGCGGCCCAAGCTCCGTCAGGAACCTCTCCGGGTCCATCAGGCGCCTGGGACGGAACCAACGCATTGGCTCCGTCTCCCTGCGGTGGTGAGCGGCGGTCTGAAAGTCTAGGCGAAGAAGAAAATGATCTGACCATGACACCGATTCTTTCACTAAATCTCCTAAATCCAGATCATTTACCCACTGACCAGAGATAAAAATCAAGTCTAGCGCGCCTCCCCCAATGTGTGTAGGGCCATCAGTTACTTGAATCAGGTCCAAGGCCGTCATGGAGGCCTGGAACTCCTAAACCACCGTTGACGACAAGCCGGCAGATGGCAGGTTGAAATCCCCCAAGACCAGTAGTCTGGGGATCTCAACCGCCACGCCAGCAAGCACCTCTAGCAGTTCAGGTAGGGCTGTAGTCACGCAGCAAGGAGCCAGGTACGTGATCAACAGCCCCATCTGATTCCGGTGGCCCCACTTCACAAGGAGGGATTCACAGCCAGCTATCTGAGGAACAGTGGACTCCCTCGGCTCCAGACTTTCTTTAATCACAACCGCCACCCCCACCTACCTTGGGTCCTCGGCTGATGGAATGCACGGAAACCCGGAGGGCACAGTTCACCAGGGTACACCCCTTCTGTGCCCAACCAGGTCTCCGTAATGCCCATAAGGTCCGCGGACTCCCCTGAATAAGGTCACAAATCAGGGAGCCTTGTTAACCACGGACCGGCATTGCAAAGCATCAGCCAAAGACCCAAGCTCTGAGGGTCTTGACCATCCGGGAACGAGTGAGGACTGGGGCCGGAGCACGTGATCGCTTAAACATCGAACACCTGCTCCCAAAAACGACACGGCCCCTGCCTCCGCCATATCTGCCCCTCCCACTCACCATACAGATGGGATAATGTTCTCCGCCTGTACAATCCCTCCCCTGTCTTCGGACCAACTGAAATAATGTCGTGAGCCCGCGTTGGGACTGGACATACCCTCCCCGACGGGTCACTCCCCACCACAATCCCTCCCCTTTAAAAACCCCTTATTAAAAAACCTATTAAAAAACCCCCAGAGATTCTTCTTCGAGGCATGCCACCTCTCTGGGTCCCAAGACCCTTCATTAAGGTAGGCCCTCGATAGAACAGAGGGCCACTCCTGCGAGGCGGGGGAACCTCGCAGCCGTAAGAGCTCAAGCGCCGAGTAACTCATAGTAAGTTCAGGTAGCAACGGAAGAGAAGGGTATCCCGAGCCAGGAGTTCACTACAGGTGTAATAAAACCAACCCCCTGTCCGTATAAGATGTTTTCAAACGGGGATCAAACTGTCCGAAGTCCGCTGATGGAATTAGCGGACCGGTACACCGCTGCCAGGCAAACACCATAAGGAACGACCATGTTTAAAGTTAACTACATCAGACAGTTAACAATCATGTCTGCAATGCCGCTGATGACAGAAATAGCGGCCATTATCGTTAACTTAAAGTCAGCCATAAAACTAGGCCTTTAAAGCATGGGATGGTAAAAGGCCGTCCAAAGTCGTTCACAGTCAGATGATACTCCCGCTGATGTCCTTCGCGGTGAGGTGAATGCCGAGAGCCAAAAAACCGTCCAAGCCGCCAAGCCCTGCCGATGTCGGGGCCAATGTCTAAGCCGATGTCGGGGCCAATGTCTAAGCCGATGTCCAGGCTCAAGACAGAGCCGATGTCCAGGCTCATGACCAGGTCGATGGTATTAGATCTCAAATCCAGCGGAAAAATTCCAGCCGCCAATGGTACTTGCGGCAAAACGACAATCTGGCAATCCGGCAATCCGGATTGTTCTCTTTGCTGACGATGTCAAACTTTTTAACACCATCGACAATACATCTACCATTCAAAAAGACCTTGATCATCTAACTGCTTGGTCTAAAATTTGGCAACTACAAATCTCAACCAGCAAATGCTCAGTCTTACATATTGGAAAAAAGAATCCAATCACTAAGTACATGCTTGATGGACATTACCTTACAGATGACCCCCACCCTGTCAAAGAACTTGGAGTTTTCATATCTAATGATCTAAGTGCCAAAGCCCACTGCAACTACATAGCAAAAAAGGCTCTAAGAGTTGTTAACCTAATCTTACGTAGCTTCTTTTCCAAAAACACCACACTACTGACCAGAGCATATAAAACTTTTGCTAGGCCAATTCTTGATTACAGCTTGCCTGTCTGGAACCCATACCACATCTCTGACATCAATACAGTTGAGCATGTCCAGAGGTATTTTATGAGAAGAGTTCTCCACTCCTCCACAAAATACCTTATCCCACCAGACTTGAAATCCTGGGTTTAGAAAACTTGGAACTTTGTCGCCTCCGACAGGACCAGGGTTTAGCTCATAGAATCATCTATTGTAATGTCCTTCCTGTTAAAGACTACTTCAGTTTCAACTGCAATAATACAAGAGCTACCAATAGATTTAAACTTAAGCTCAACCACTCCAATTTGGACTGCTGAAAATATGACTTCTGTAACAGAATTATCTGTGCTTGGAATGCATTACCTGACTCTGTGGTCTCTTCTCATAATCCCAAAAGCTTTAACCAAAATTTATCCACTGTTGACCTCACCCCATTCCTAAGAGGACTTTAAGGGGCGTGCATAAGAGCACAAACGTGCCTACCGTTCCTGTCCTATTGTTCTTCACACACACACACACACACACACACACACACACACACACACATGTTTATACTTCCTTGTTTCTCCCCATATATATGTTTATATATTATATAATCTAATCTAATTATATAATATAATCTTTTTGTGTGATGCTTGTGTATATTGTTATGACAAAATTAAATAAATAAATAAAATAAAAATAAATAAAACTGTTCAAACCTCTGAAGGGATATTGTTCCACAGGGCAGAAGCTATAGACCGAGAAGGAACAATTGATCTCATAAAATGGTATGCTAGATGGGATTAGAGCATGCCAACCCTGCTGATTTTGATGGGGCAAACAGAAACAACAAAAGACGTGATTTTACAGATAATCTGGCCTTATGGCACATGGGGCTTTACGGATGATAAATTGGACCTGTTGCTTACTGAGAGCCAGCATAGCTTGTTGAACAGAGGTTCTATGTGGAGATCTTGAAAAATACCCAAAGCTGTCTAGTCCAACTCAGCTTTCTTGCAGGATCTTATTTTCTGATTGCTTATTTATTACATTTATATATATTTCCTTTAAGAATCTGAGGCCAATGTCTATAGTTTTCCCACACTCATTTTCATGAAAAAGAATCTTGTAAGTGAGAGTTTAAATCTCGGATTCCTTTGCCATATATTAACGCTACATTATTGTTCCAGTGTGATTTGCCAGAAAATGTGTATCATCTTCTAGAATCATCTCTGCAATTTCTAGATTGTCATCTGAGATTTGAAATATAGTTTCTAACATCACTACAGTCTTGCAATGAGGAAAACAGTTGCAGAATAAATAAATGCTTAAATAGTTATAAATTAATCAGTGTGAGGAAGCAATCAACATTTCATAAAAACAAGTAATAAATGATGTAGTCATTCTTTGCAGAGAAGAAGCAGTTATAGAATACAGCTTCATTACCTAAACTCTAATCATCTTGGCTTTCCACCAAAACAGACTGTACATTTTTTCCTAGTATAAAAAGTAACTCTATGCAACTGCAGCAGAAAAAAACTGCAAAGAAGAAGGAAGGGAAGGGAAGGGAAGGGAAGGGAAGGGAAGGGAAGGGAGGAAAGAAGAAAGGAAGAGAGGGAGGGAGGAAAGAAGGAAAGAAAAACAGTCTGTCAAGTGCTTATTTCAGCACTTGAAATAAATAAATTTTATTAAATACCTTACTACTTATTTTCTGGTGTTCCCATTCCTTTCTTGTTAGTAATGATGCACCTTTACAGCAATTGTAAAGCAACCTATCCTTTGGCTTTTTGCTCTGAATATCTTTTATGCTATCCTGTGATTCTTGAGCCTCAAACTTATTTTTCACAGTTCAGAGTCTCCTTTCATATCAGTGGAAGGCTTTTTCAGACTCGATTACTATAAGGAAAGGAATTTGCATAACAGTTGAGGAAAGATGTAACTGTCCAGGCCATAAGGCTCTTAACTGAAACAGGAAAAAGAAGCATTCTCTCCTTTCACCTACCTCCCCTTTTTTTTGTCTCCTGCATATAGCCCAGTTTCTGTACTACCTATCTTCTTCTATTCATTTCTGTCTTTAAATCTACCTTTTTCCAGCTTCTTAGTTCTATAGCAATAGCAATAGCACTTAGACATATATACTGCTTCATAGTGCTTTACAGCCCTCTTTAAGCAGTTTACAGTGTATTGCCTCCAACAATCTGGGTCCTCATTTTACTGACCTTAGAAGGATGGAAGGCTGAGTCAACCTTGAGCTGGTAAGGATAGAACTCCTGGAGTGAGCAATGGGTTAGCCTGCACAACTGCATTCTAACCATTGCACCATCACGGCTCTATGTTCTTCCTTGATCTTAATCACTGCAGCAATTTCATTGCTGATTTCATCTCTCATGCACTTTTCTCTCCAGATTTCCAATCATGGTGTATTTCAAACCCCTTCCTTGGTAAAATATTTCACCATTTTTTTAAAAGTGAAAATTTATGACATCAGGATTAATTTAATAGAAAATAGAGAATTGCTTAAAAATCTCAAATTACCATGAAGAACTTTTTTTTTCTTTTTAGCTGTAGAAGGTCACATCATTCATTGGATTGAAAGCAAAGCCTCTTTTGGTGATGAATGCAGCCATCAAGCATACTTAAATGACCAGTTTTGGAGCTACTGGAACAGGTATATCTTCATTTTTATGAGCTATAGAGAATATAACTTAAGTATTATTGTTAATATTAGTACATTATGCTTGTTTGTTTCATCTTTCCAGACAAAAGACAAGCAGGAGATACATTTTGAAAAGGATTGAAATTATTGTATTTGCTATAATTACTGTACTCTGGTTAGCACTAGGTTATTAAGCCAATATATGGTACAGTGTGACCCAGTCTAACCCACGTTTGAAAAAATAAAAGGAATTAGCAGATTTCTAAATGTAAGCTTACAGTTAGACCATGAGGGTTTGTTGGGTTTTTGCATAATGTTGAGTAAGATTAGGATTGGAGCTGGATTGCAGCTAATAAAATACTACTTTTCTGCATAAGAATAAACATAAAGTGTCACCTTCAATATTGAAGATGAAATATATCAAAGATGTAAGCACAAATTTATTCAGGAGATTGAGTTAACCTAGTGAATATCTGAGTAATAATGTTATAAGTTGATTTATTAACTGAAGGTTAGATGCTAGAGAAGAAAGACAACCTTTTTATCACAGTGGCTACAACTAGCATTTTGGGGTTTTAAAATATTGGCTTAATAGAAACCATGGGAATTGTATTTGTCAAGTATCTAAGAAAACTATTCATGCATACCCAGTATCCAAAAGATTCATTGGCAGCCAAAACACAAAGATCTGAAAAGTTCTTCTTCTTCCCACAGTGTGATGGTTTGTTGATATATTTTGACATTCTGGCATTGTACTAAAACATTTTGACCTTGCTCCAACACTTAGGGGTTGAGGACTGGTTAACCTACCCACTGCTTGTGGAAATTCATACATTCTTCATATTATCTCTGTAACACACAACTGACTGGGCTGAATTTAGGATTTGTGTATTATTTCATAAAATCATCAAGGTGGAGGAAAAAATATTGAATCTCCCCAATAGCAAGTGAATTGCAATATTCTCAAAGAAAGTTTATAAACCAAAACACTTATGGTGGAAGTTCTGTCTATTATCATTGTGAAAATACAGCTTGCTCTTTGTTTAAAATTTCTTTTAGTATTATAGCTTTCTTAGATATTTAATTTCATGGATAATGCATGAAATAAGTTGCACAGTTGTGTGTCTCCAGGCCAGAATATTTGGGGCAGACTGTTCTTTCAAACTATGCTGGTAAATTATTTCCTTTTTATATTTCTAAAACAGTGTTTACTGCTTCCCATAAAAAATTAAATAATCTGAAATAATATTTGAGTCTTTGAAACCAAATAGCACCATTTACCTCAGTTGTAATAATGTTACAACAAATCAACAATAATTTAATTAAGATTATATTGGCCAATGAATATCATTTTCAGGGTTCTTTTTTCAGATTTTTATTGGTGAGCATTTTATTTATTGGCATGCCTGATCCATGGGAATCATTTATAAATTCTTTTATTTTCCTTTTTTTTAAAAAAAATAGAATATAATTTCTTACATTCCTTAAATTATTTACCTTTATTTTCTGTTCCTTTAATTTTGTCACATCATTGGTGGTTATCCTATAATATTGACAGAACACTTTAAAATCCATATATGTTAGTGCAAGGCATCAGTTTTAATTTCCTTGGTATTTCTCATTCAGATTAGACAAGCATCTAGGCTTATGTACAATAAAAGCTGACAACATAGATCCTGCTATGCTTACCAAAGGCCTGGTCACAGCCAATTCATTGTGTCAAAGAAGAGCAACCTCTATAAAAATTTTCACTTTCAGCATTTCTTGTAATTTTTAATTAGACTTTACCTCTGGCATTATTTTTTTTAACCTTACATTAAAACTGTAGAAACAAATTTTTATTTACTATACTGGAATATATATTATAAAACGTTATTGCATAGTATTGCATACATTTCACATTCACATCCGCATTTCTCATTATGGGAAATAGCTGTCATAAGCATACCCATGAGTTATCATTTTTTTTTCTATTTAGAGAATGGGGGCTTGCCTGTCTTTCCTTCTTGGGCTTTATAATTTTTAAACTGGCTTCTGTTGTATTGTCTACCTCAGTTTCAAATTGAGGTTTCATTGCCTTGTGTTACAGTGCCCTTGTTCAGATCTGGGAATAGCAGATATAGCTGAGTCCAGTTTGCCTTCAATATGGCACAATCATCTCACCATTGAGATAGCCTTTAGCAAGATGGGCAGCAAACAAGTTTGATAAATAAATGACTATATAAATACCCAGGTGCACAGGACAATTTTACATCACAATATTGGTTTCATCCTGCTAGAGCCTACAATGTTTCAGGTTCTGTGCAGCAGCAAAGATAGAGGGAAGATATGCAGGTGAGGGTAAGCGAGGTACTCTGCAGTTGAAAATGTGGGCAAGCTGCCAAGTGTCTGAATTTTGATCACATGACTGCTGGAACACAGCAATGGACGTAACTTTGAGGACTACCTTTAACTACCATTAGTGTAGCACTTTCCTAACTTCAAATGGCTGCTGAACAGATGCTTGTTAAGTAAGGATGACCTGTAATATCTATGGGAAACACTACGTATACGGGTTTAACTCAAATCCATAAATAATTGGGGATTTTAGAAATAGAATGCACATAAATAGTCCAGGTAATAATTCAGTAAAGAGCAAAAGAGTGTACTATTTAAAAGCCTATGATATGATATATATTAAACACAATTTCTAATTTGTTAAATTAATGCAGTTAATTGTCCTAAATTAAAATAAAACTTCACTTGTTCATAAGTGTAAGCAATAAGCTAATAAAAGGTGTAGCATTTCTAATTAATTTAATTTATACCATAGAGATTAACTGTAAAGTTCAGATAGCAATTCCATTACCGTACAGTAGTTATATAGACCTGTATTTGTATCTGCCAAATTTAAGTTAATTAGGAATGTTGATGCTGTTTGTTTTTTCTGTCACAAAGCTCATCTTTAAAAAAAGGCTAGACACTTCCCCTTCCCAACATTTATCATCTAAATAATAGTCTCCCCAAGATGGCAGCCGCATAATAAACTCTTTTCAGTGGAGTGATGGGTAATGAAGCTTGCTTGTGAAGCCAGCGAAAAATGTTGTCTAGTCAAGTGCATGAATATGATAGCTGGAGAATCAGTGGACTTTCTCAGTCATCAATCTTTTTAGAGCTTCTTGTACATCTGAATATTTTGATAGATGATCAAATAATTGAGTTATCTATCTTTCTAACTATAAGAGTTGCATAAAAATTATTCTCACATAGTACTGAATATTAAACTATATTGCACATCCACTAATTTTTTTTAACGTGTTGAAGGAATTTTAAAATATCTCTTCTCCTTTTAAATTAACAAATAGAAATCTGTACAATTAAATGTTTGGAATTTTTTGTGAGAGAATCAAAAACACAGAATTTTGGAGTAGATGGAAAACAAATAAAATGAAGACATGACTAGTACATCAGATATTATATAAAGTGTTTGTAAAATGTATTGGTGACTAATGAGCAGTTCTTTCAGATTTTATTTCACATCTGGACTTTTTTTCCTTGCAAGAAATAAAGAGGCCCTCAGACAGACTAAGTATAAATGATATCCAGTCAGGACATAGCCTGATTAAATATTATTTAACTCAATATCTTTATTGTAGCTATTTAAAAGATGAAGATCTGGAACTCTTGAGACAATATCTTAATTTCTTTGTTTTCAGTCACATCCTTTAAGATTTAAAGATGGGAATGGGAAGAAAGAGACTGAATAGTTTGTTCATTTGCCTAGTTTGCATATATGTAGTAGTAACAGGGGAGATTAGTTCAAATTAGAAAAAGTACTTAAGAATTTAATATAAATTAAAAACTTTCAATAAAATTCAATTTAGATATAGCCACCAAAATCACTGTGACTCAGATTAGTGAAGTTTTAAGCCCCATTAGTTTCCATGCATCTATTCTCAACACAAAAAACAATTGAATTTGGTAGATGTCTCCTGTGAGTATATCCAATTGACTTGGATATATTGACAAAAAGGAATTGCTGAGAGGTCATGAAGTTCTTTTTCTTCATGTACCACCAAAGAATCTCTGATGCAATGTTAATGTAGCTTTTTAGCAAGACTACTTTAGTGTATCTGAGAAGCAGCTGGCAATGCAAGGACAAGGAAGAAACTCCAAAACAGATCTTTGGATCAAAAATGTAATCCTGTAACAGAGACTATATGCTATCAAATATGTAATCCTATAATAGAGACCATCTACCATCTAGTAGAATGAAAGCTGCCAGTAAAATGAAAGTCACTGATGAACCTGATTCGTACTTTTTGTGAATGCACACATGCACACTAAAGTTGTTCTAGAAGGTCAGAAGCTTATCTGGATGCAGAAAAGCAGAGAACAAAGAAAGGCATCATTGAATGTTTGAAAGCCATTAATGTAGATTTAAATGCAGAAAAAAACATTTTTGTTATGTATAGTTACTTTGTTTAGATGTTATTTAACTGGCTATGTTTAATTTGTTATATATATTATGAACATTTCAATCCACAGATGCATATAAAGCGGATTTGGAATCTTTTGTTCTTTTTGAAGGGGAATAGTAAAACATCTGTGTTCCCTCTGGATTGTTTGGTTAGCATAGAATCATCCATCACCAGTCTTTGATATAGCAACCAAGAAATCATATCTTCTGTTTTAAATGATAAATATTCTGTTGTCATGAATACTTATAAGGTTCTCTAAATTTACATCAGAATTCTAGTTCTACAACTTCTTTCATGTGAGATATTATTAGTGAAATTAAAAAGGTTATTGAGGATAGGTTTAGACAATGACATTAAACAGACTATGCTAGCTGGAATGCAAAAGAAAATAAGAAAAATAATCATTGCATTCTTTTCAGTGATTTGTAAATTATTAGAAAGAGGCAATATGCCACAGGAAGATTTCTGTACACATTCATAGTTGCATAGTCTGAGTCTGTCTTCACGATTCATTATTTAGGTCAGATGTATTAGTTCATTATAAAACTAATCCTATCTAAAATAGGAAGCTTCCACACAAACATAAAGATTTTCAAATTGACCAGCATTATTGAAGACAATAACGCCTTAAATTTGAAAACTGCTTTACTGTCTCAGTTATTCCATTGACTCTATTTATTTCAGTATGTATAAGCTTAACTTATATTTTTAAATGTAAAAAACATACACAATAAAAAGAAAATGTCTCAAAATTTATGTAATTACTTTTTTGTAATTACATTTGGAATTACAGATGCTAAAATAGGTAAGATTTTCTAGTAAGAATAATTTCCTATAATATAATAAGTACTTTTAATTTTGTAAAGATTCAAGATTATACTAATAATGGCATAATCAGTTATTTCTGACATCTGATGGGAATCAGGACTTTTATATTGTTTTCCTACATTGCTTTCTTCGGATATAAATATATTATTATTATTATTATTATTATTATTATTATTATTTAAATTTTTATACCGCCCTTCTCCCGAAGGACTCAGGGCGGTTCACAGCCAGATAAAAAATACACAGTAATACAATATAAATACGATTAAAATACAATTAAAAAACTTATTAAATTGGCCAAGATTAAAAATTTAGGATAAAAACCTATAAAAACCCATAAATTTAAAACTAACCCAGTCCAGCGCAGATGAATAAGTGAGTTTTAAGCTCGCGACGAAAGGTTCGGAGGTCCGGAAGTTGACGGAGTCCTGGGGGGAGTTTGTTCCAGAGGGCGGGAGCCCCCACAGAGAAGGCCCTTCCCCTGGGCGTCGCCAGACGACACTGTCGCGCCGACGGCACCCTGAGGAGTCCCTCTCTGTGAGAGCGCACGGGTCGGTGAGAGGTATTCGGTAGCAGCAGGCGGTCCCGTAAATAGCCCGGCCCTATGCCATGGAGCGCTTTAAAGACGTTCACCAACACCTTGAAGCGCACCCAGAAGGCCACAGGTAGCCAGTGCAGCCTGCGCAGGATAGGTGTCACGCGGGAGCCACGAGGGGCTCCCTCTATCACCCGCGCAGCTGCATTCTGGACTAACTGAAGCCTCCGGATGCCCCTCAAGGGGAGCCCCATGTAGAGAGCATTGCAGTAATCCAGACAAGACGTCACAAGGGCGTGAGTGACTGTGCACAAGGCATCCTGGTCTAGAAAGGGGCGCAACTGGGGATATACTTTATCCATTGTTATTACCATTCTTTACTGTTGCATTACTCCATTTCCATTTCCACATAGATTTTTAGAGGGTATGTATTAGATGCTTACTTTTAAAACTTTAAAAAATGCTGATTTGCAATTTTATGTAACTTCTGTTTTTAGAAAGAAAAGTGTACAACCTATTAGTAAACTTGCGCAGTTTTAATTGCAGACCATCATATTACTGTTACCACATTCTTTCTAATGCTCTAATAGTCTTGCTTAATATTTATTAATGAATAAAACCAAAATTGAAAATAAAATAATAAAAAAGCGATCCCAAAAGAACACATTTGTTTGAATTCCACAAAATTTATATATTTTTGAGGGGTGGGGTTGTTTGTGTGTGCACCAAGAGTGCCTTCAGGTTTTGGGGACCTGAATCTTTACTTGAATAAAGACAATGATGACAGTGAATTTCTGTCCAGAGTTAATCAGCTGCAGAATTTGTAAACTGCACATATGTCAGAGTTGAAAATGTTAGCACTCTGGTAGAAGCTTGAAAAGGTTAGATCTGATAAAAGCCATCAGCAGTTAAAGAAAGTGATTTATGGGACTGTAATGACACAAAATGCCTCATTTATCACTACTATATGGATAGGTTAAGGTTTCAGTGTCATACTTTTAAAACTTGACCACTTAGAATTGTCAAAATATATCCTTAATTGCCCATCACGCATTATACTTTCAATTTCCTCTCTAGAGTTTTAAAATTTTTATCTCAAACTGCTACTGAGCTTGTCACATGGCTTTGTTTCACTTTATCACAATATAATCCTTTTTGAAAAGTGCAATGCTAATTAAAAAACAAATCTATTATATATTTTATTATACAAAAATACTTGAATACAACATTAAGTACATTAAAGTTTTTATAATGCAAGACTTGGCAATTCAAATTCAATAAACTATATAGTAAGTATACTTTAGTATTTTTCATTGATTTAATCCTTCAATTAGTAGAGGCAACTGTTGTAGTATTTAATGCCAAATCATTACTTTATTATACAGATGTCAGTTTTGTAGAATAACTTATTTTAAAAAAATCTCCAATACTTTTTCATTACCTATTTCATTTTCCATTGAAAATTATTCTGCATAACCTCAACTTTCCTGCTTGAATATAAAAAGAAATTCAGAAGCATTTATTATAACTGCTTGATTTTAACTCTTGAAAATTATTCATATTTGAAGAGGGAGATATGTATGTAATTCTTACTTGTTAGTTAGTTTAAATTAAACTTTGATCCTAATTCAGAGAACATTACTTGTGCTTAAGCGCATTCAGATCAATTGGAATTTCACTAAAATATGTAATTTTCTCTAGATTAATACTAGTTCTTGTGTAGCAACGCAAACATTAGATAGCTTCCTCTCTGCATTCCTATAAGCCATTATATGGAAAAGAGCCATGTTTAAATTTTAAAATTTCATTCAAATCTTTCTTTATATAATGTTGAATTCAGTATCACCGTCTTTTCAGATAAATAGAAAAAGTGAACTTTAAAGTGCTAAAAAAAATTCTACATAGATGAATGAGGATGTCAGACTATATAGAGTACACTCATAAGTGAGTTTCTCACTGCTTTTTAAATCAAGACATACAAAATTCAATACGAAATTCAACAGTGAAAAAAGTAAGGTTCTACATTTAGGCCAAAAAAACAAAATGCACCAGTACCGTATATGTGGTACCTTGCTCAATAGTAGTACCTGTGAGAGGGATCTTGGAGTCCTAGTGGATAACCATTTAGATATGAGCCAGCAGTGTGCAGCAGCTGTTAAAAAAGCCAACACAGTTCTGGGCTACATAAACAGAGGGATAGAATCAAGATCACGTGAAGTGTTAGTGCCACTTTATAATGCCTTGGTAAGGCCACACTTGGAATATTGCATCCAGTTTTGGTCGCCACGATGTAAAAAAGATGTTGAGACTCTAGAAAGAGTGCAGAGAAGAGCAACAAAGATGATTAGGGGACTGGAGGATAAAACATATGAAGAACGGTTGCAGGAACTGGGTGTGTCTAGTTTAACAAAAAGAAGGACTAGGGGAGACATGATAACTGTGTTCCAATATCTTAGGGGCTGCCACAAAGAAGAGGGAGTCAGGCTGTTCACCAAAGCACCTGAGGGTAGAACAAGAAGCAATGGGTGGAAACTGATCAAAGAAAGAAGCAACTTAGAACTAAGGAGAAATTTCCTGACAGTTAGAACAATTAATAAGTGGAACGACTTGCCTTCAGAAGTTGTGAATGCTCCAATACTGGAAATTTTTAAGAAAATGTTGGATAACCATCTGACTGAGATGATATAGGGTTTCCTGCCTGGGCAGGGGGTTGGACTAGAAGGCCTCCAAGGTCCCTTCCAACTCTGATGTTATGTTATGTTATGTTTAAAAGAAGACATGCTAAAACACTCTGGTTTAAAAGTGCCCTATGTATAGTGAAAACTAGAGGCAACATGCTTCATTAGCACATTCTATTATTTCTTTACAATTTCAGGTATATTATTCTTAATTATATTATAAATGTTTTGGCAATAGCACTTGTGTCATTTTTAAAATGCTGTGTGCTTGCTTACGTTAAGGCTTATGAATATATACATAATTGAACTGATTTTTGTACACTAAGAAATGAGCAGCCCAGGTATAAGGTTGCTTGTTAAAGTTTTTGGTCTTAGCTCATAGTTTGGAGTCCTTGTGAAAGAAAAGTTTCACTGCAACAAGAGGGAAAATTTATCAATTACATTAACCATCTATTTTTTTTAATAACCTAGTATTAAATTATCTGTCAGTTATATATTTCTTTAGATAAACCAGCTTCTTAAAAGTACATTTTAAATGAAATATAGTATTTTTTGGGAAAGTTTATAACTACTTGTAGACCTATTATGTAAGGGGGGGAGAATACATTAGATATTTTTATGTACTGTATTTAGCAGCATTCAGCCAAGGTGGACTTTTTAGCAATACTAATAGCACTTAGACTTACATACCGCTTTACAGTACTTTACAGCTCTCTCTAAGCGGTTTTACAGAGTCAGCATATTGCCCCCAACAATTTGGGTCCTCATTTTACCCACCTTGGAAGGATGGAAAGCTGAGTCAACCTTGAGCCTGCTGAGATTTGAACTGCCAAATTGCCGGCAGTCAGCAGAAATAGCCTGCAGTACGGCACTCTAACCATTGCTTCACAATATCTGTGTGAATGATGTATTTGTTCCTTATTCTTTTCTTTTTTTGTGTACATGCACTTCTTTTTATTTTATTATTATTGTCAGATGGTTGTTAGTTTGTTTCCTCCTTTTTTCTTTATTTTTTATGCTAACTTTGGAAATTTAAAAAAAATTAAAAGAAAATTAATTTTCAACACATGGCTTCTTTTTCTGTACATATTATGGCTATTCAAAATTTCATACTCAAAAAATAAACTTGTATAAAGTTAAATATAAGGAGTAGACTGAATTATATACAATTTTTTTTAAAAAAATGCTGCTCATATCTCCTGAATAAAATTAAATGCAGTATTTTCAAAATCCTAAATATCTTTTGCACTACTTCATGTCCAGTTTAAGCAGAAAGAATCAGCTGCCCAAGGGAATTTGGCTTATTTTTTAAAAAGAAATATTCCCATTGTTTATCCTCGTTTCATTACCTAAGCCATCCCAAACATCTTCTGAGGGTTCCAACTAGTGTTAACTTTATATATTAGCAATAATTGTCCAATTAAATGGAATGTATTAAGGTAAAATCAATTTATCCCATACATATTTCACTACACTGATTATAATGTAGCGGAATGCAGGAGTAAAGTGAAAAAAAATCAAAAATTCAAAATTCAAAAATCAGCTTTGAACTACAAAAGTATCCAATGACAAAAAAAATGGGGCTTGATAAACTACAAGAAAGAAGGTGAAAATAAATTTAATGTATTGAGTGAAAAAAGGTAGCTAAAATGAATAACAACAACTTGTACAATGTCATTTTAAAAGCAAGGGATACTATTTTAAAAAAAATCTTAATTATTATCTTAGAGAAAACATACACTTTTTCATGACACGATCCCACATTATCCTTCAGATCTCCTATGATTCCTAAATCTTTCTTCTATGTTATAGAAAATAATATGTGCTTATTAATATTAATATTACACTTTTAAAAGTATCTGTAGTTGGACATAGTGCTATTTGAATCATTCCAAAGTTTGAGAGGAGAATCTCACTGTCCGTCAACTGGAGATTATATTCCATCGTTGAATATAATGAAACCCTGAATGCTTGATAAAGTTTGTGGAACACTCTATATTGTATTAGATAGTCTAATGTTGTGGAACCGTATATTGTGTTAACTACCGTATATACTCGAATATAAGCCGATCCGAGTATAAGCCGAGGTCCCCAATTTTACCCCAAAAACTGGGGTAAACTGGGGACTCGAGTATAAGCCGAGGGTGGGAAATGAGGCACCTACCGGTTGGGGAAACCCTCCCTCCCTCAGCTGAGAAGGCTGGCGGCTCCCCCGCCCCGCCCTCTCAGTGCACCGGCAGGGCTTCCCCGCGCTAATGCAAAAGCCCGTCCGGTAAAATGTGAAAAAAAGAAAGAAAAAAAAACTCGAGTATAAGCCGAATATACTCGAGTATAAGCCGAGGGGCTTAAAAAAAAACAAAAAACTCGAGTATAAGCCGAATATACTCGAGTATAAGCCGAGGGGCTTTAAAAAACTGAGTATAAGTCAGATAGACCCGAGTATAAGTTTAGGACGTTTTTCAGCACAAAAAACGTGCTGAAAAACTCGGCTTATACTCGAGTATATACGGTAATTAGGTCTCTGAATATATTTCATTTGGGCCATAATTTTAACACTGATATTTCCAGACGATCCTCTTAATTGGTATAATAGACAAATACATACCACATATTAAGTTTCCTGGATCATTTTAAAGTACCCTAATGGTTAAATGATGACCTATATGGGATACAGCATTATTAATAGAAAACCATTCAAATCTATAATGCTTTGCCAAGGATCAGCAAAAGATACATTGAGCCTAAAATCAACATAGGAAAAATATACATGGACAGCTGAAAGTTCTGCAGTCATTCCAGGTCCTGTAACATGGCACCTAGAACCTTCTCCTTTATTTTAGTGACGAAGACTGCTTTCAGAATTCACTCTTTCTAAAGAATTAGTTTTTAATTTTAATGACTTTTTAATTTTTTTAAAAAAGTCTTGCCAATCTCCATTCTTGGTCCTGCCCAAAACTTGTCTTCAAAGCCAAATGAAATAGGATCTTGGGGCCACTAAGAGTTGACTGCCCCTATAAAAGAAGAAGAAATAGTAAATGGAAGCTGGTCTACAAACAGTAATGATATGAACATTCATTTCCATAATACTGTATTCCCAGCATACTGCTTCTAGTGTGAATTGCTTCTGAATCCATTATTGAATATAATTTCTAAGTGTGATTTGGACTTTGCATTTTTAAAATATATTTTCATAATCTCAAGGGTTTCATATATAAGCAAGCTTTGAAGATTATAATATTTTTTTAACTTCTCAGGATAATAAAATACAACATAGTTCTATAATTTTTGTACAATGATATAATTTACATAAGAAACATTCCTTTTATTAGCTTGTGCTGCATTATTGCATCACTAATTAACTATTATCATTTTAACTTTTTTCTGTAAGTTTTTTCCACCAAGCTGCTGAAATGAATGCAGTGTGCGTACATGTAACTAGTTTTCCTCAAGAACGCCTGTTTAATTTTCATGCAATAAACATGTTCTAGTATGCACATCTCCTAATTTGTTGAATAGAAGCATGAATATCTGTTTTTTCTCTAGCACATATTTTATCAATTTAGAAAGTATAGAATACTTACTAAATACTTTCTATCAGATTCAGTATAGCTTTTTCTTTCATTAAAGTAACATTGTCTCTTGCAAGATTGGTCAGTTCAAAAACTGTACTCTAGTATTTCCATAGACCTGTGGATTCGCAGCTCTTCACTTTCAAACACTAAAGGTTTTATTTAATGCCCATTATTTTGAAGAGAATACTTTTGCACATAACCAATACATATGTTTCCTCCAAGAATTTGAACAAAGGTTGTAATACAGGCCTTCTCTTAACTGTTAATAAATGTAATGTTACACTTATTCTTTCTATACAGGAATTGTTATTCTGTTGGTATTAATAATGTTTTCCCAATATCAGTGTACTGTTCCTTTAATTTCCTGGAATTTCTGGATTTTTTTATACCATAATACTATTATATGATCTAATTAGTAGAGTGAGTATTTGCATTTTACTATAGTCTGATAATTCAAGCATTGAGTGAATTTATTCAATAACAATTCATTAGTTTTAAAACATGTCCAGTGATGTCAACAAATAATCTAGAACGATCCTATTGTCCATTCTGAGATGGCCATTTTTTTCTGTTTAGTCCTCCAGCATGTATATTGCCTCAGTGAGTGCATTAAAGGCCAATTCCACTTCTATAGAAACATTCCTATAGTCTTCTGCAGTTCATATGAGCCTACATTGACAGCTGAACTCTTAGAACTGTTTATGCCCAATGTTTTCTCACACAGTATTCCTACCTTCTTTTCACTACTTCTGTCATTCCTTTCATATTTAATCAGACAACCTGATTTTTAATATAATATTCATATTATAAATAGTATATTTTTATCTTTTTCAGTTTTCTATCCACATGAGTGGGAGTAGGGATGATAAGATAGTTTTCCTTTTATATAACTTCTTGCATGAATCTCCTAAAACATTTGTACATAAAAATCTATAGTTTGTTCTTCACAATAGTCATTGATCAGAATTATGTAGGTTAACAAATAATTTCGGTTGAGTCCTTGGTGCTTCTGAGCTTGGTTGTTTGCTTGCAGATGTTTCATTATCTGACTAGGTAGCATCAACAGTACTAATGAGTGTGGGGTTTGCTGTGTGTTTATACATAGTAGCTTACCCTGCCAGTGTTGGTGGGGCTGTGATATTCTCTTCAATATTTACTTGACTGGATATTGTTTTCAGCTTAATTGTTTGTCTGGTGTTAATCCCTGCTTACCTGAGTGTTGGTTGTCGAAGAAAATACATTCTTGCCTTTTGGCTTCCATCTTAGCTTTTTAATTGTTTCTTTTTAATGGTGTATAAATGTGGTTTATCTCTACAATATGTGTCTGTTGATGGGACTCATCAGTAGACATATAGAGATAAATCATATTTTCCCTCTGATAAATTTCGTTCTAAATAAATGTTGAAGAAGTGGGTTCAATTGTTTTGAGAATATCATGGCAAGTCATGTTAGCAGAAACAAAGCTAACCCTCTCAAAATAGTAAAGAACCAAGTCTTCTTTCAAAATAAGACAACAAATAAACATAAAGCACTTCTTGAGAACAGGAAGGGTGTCTGCTGGTAACCTAGAACATTTGCCCAGGGCCGGAAATAATGTAGTTAATGCAATTTGACTGACTGCTGTCTCCACTTTTAATATACACACTTCTTTTTAAATTGCCAGCAAGGAGATATATGAGAAGAATCCATTTTATTACAATTCATCATAAAGAATCCAACTCGATTTAAAAGACTAATGAAAGTTTTTTTTTTTAATACTGCAAATATTAAAATTTTAAGGGGGAAAAAGAAAATAAAGATAATACCTCTAGCAGGTGCTTTGTAAGTACAATGTAAGATTAACACAACGAAGCATTTTTATTGACCTTTAGATCTTCCATCCAAACACTAAGAACATTGCTGTGGCACAGAGGATTACAATTATTAATATTGCATAAAAATCATTATTAGTGATGAAACATTATTAACTCTTTGTTTAGATTTTCTTGGTTTTGGTAAAGCTTGAGTCAGCCTGTGTCAACCTCAGCTTTAGTTTTAAATCAGCATGTTTTTA
>NC_080539.1:309703515-309808515 GCF_028640845.1 Ahaetulla prasina | reverse complement strand
TCACACACACACACACACATTTTCACTTTCTAGCAATTTCAGCTGTTAGAAATATGAAAAATTTTTTAGTGCTATGCAGTGGTGGGAGGTGGTTATGTGACTGGGTGGGCTTGGTCAACTTGACATCACTCAAGGCAAGGTGGGCAGCACCTTGCTGTGAGTGATGTCATTGGCCACACCCACTCAGTCACATGACCACTTAGGCACACCAACAGAACCGGTTGTTAAATTATTTGAATATGTTCCTGGCCGGGGGGAGAGAGCGCTCTCCCAGCTAGCATGGCCCCACTGGTAAGACACTTGCCTCACTGGTCGGGAGGCTGCTCACCTGCCTGGCCAGTGTCAGAAGCGAGGGAGGAAGAAAAATTCAGCCAAGTCTTCTGCGAGGAGACGGTGCGTGCCCACACACCATCTCCTTGCAGAAGATCCCAGCGCTGTGAGATGTGTGCATACTCCCTCTGTGTGTTTCAGGCTGAGAAGAAGACAACTTGCCTGAACTTTTCCTGCCTTGGAAGCTGCTCTTAAGTAGCAAGGACAGGCTGTGGCAGCTGCCTTCTGAGCAACTTCGACCGGCCTGAAAAACAGGGCAGTGACTCTTTTTTGGGGGAGGGGGGAGAAGGCCACCCTACTGCCCTAGGGACTGTCACTTGATTGGAGCACTAGGAAGATCAGAACACTGATGGCTGGCTGAAGACCACACCAAATAAAAGGCAAAGCCCATTTTAGTGAGTGCTCAAGCTCCTAATCCATCCCTCTAGTGGTTCAATTGTAATTACTTGTCCCCAACTGTAGCGAGGAAGACTGCCCCCTAAGGAGCAACCACCTCTCCTGTTCCCGTGGTGCAGAGACCACCCACCTTGATATCACTGGGCAGACCAGCTGACAAATCGCAGCCACGGAGTGGCTAAAAAAGGCGCCAATATTCCCACCGTTTATAGTTTAAATTTTTGACAGGCTGACTCGACCTGAGCTCCCGTTTAAAAGGGACAAGGCTCATCCACTGCTTAACCCATTCAAAAAAACAGGCAGACTGGCTCAAAGGGAGCTCTCCTGCCACGGCTGTAAGGGAAGCAGCACACTGTCATCTTGCGCTGAGGTATAAAGCTCCTCCTCTGTGTTACCTGATAGTTGGGGCAGACTGGCTCTCCAGAGCTCTCCTGCTGCTCTCATTGAAGTGCGAGGCAGTCTGGCTAAACTGAGCGCTCCTGCCACAGCTATTATTGCGCTGATCGCTCCCGTAATCGAGGAGCTGGAAGGGAGGCTTTTGACATGGCTGTAAGATAGCCGAGCACTAAGCCACGTCTCCTGAGGATCTGGGCAGACTGGTTTAACAGATGCTCTCCTGCCACGGCGGTAAGGATGCCAAGACTCGGCAGCCGCTTTCCATTGTGTAAATTAGGCAGCCCGGCTCGTAATGAGTGCTCCTGCCGTGGCTCTTCTGGTGCGAACGCACTTGCCACTATCAATGTGGGGCCAGAATAGCTCAGGCTGTAAGGAGCCTGTTATTAGAACACACTAGCCTGCAATTACTGCAGGTTCAAGCCTGGCCCAAGGTTGACTCAGCCTTCCATCCTTTATAAGGTAGGTAAAATGAGGACCCAGATTGTTGGAGGGGCAATAAGTTGACTTTGTAAATATACAAATAGAATGAGACTATTGCCTTATACACTGTAAGCCGCCCTGAGTCTTTGGAGAAGGGCAAGATATAAATGTAAAAAAAAAAAATGTGCCTGGATGAACCAGGCAGTGACTGAGCCCCTATCTAGGTGTTAGTGACCATCTTCAAAGCGCTCCATAGCTTAGGACCGGGCTATTTATGAGACTGCCTACTGCCATCGCTGGCCTCCCAACGACCTGTGCGCTCCCACAGAGTGGGCCTGCTCAGGGTGCCGTCGACCAAACAATGTCGGTTGGCGGCCCCCAGGGGGAGAGCCTTCTCTGTGGCAGCACCGGCCCTTTGGGACGAGTTACCTCCGGGGTTACGCCAACTCCCCGATCTCCGAACCTTCAAGCGGGAACTGAAGACCTTACTATTTAATCGTGCGGGACTAGCCTGAGTGCATTTTAATTAAAATTTTAAATTTTAAGGGTTTTTACGTCGGTCTATGACCGTTTTAGTTAAATTAGGCCTATTTAATATTTTGTTTTAAATTTGTTTTAAATTTGTTATTTATATTATGTACTATTTGTATTGTTAAAAAGGCTGTAAACCGCCCTGAGTCCTTCGGGAGAAGGGCGGTATAGAAATTAAACTATAAATATATAAATAAATAAATCTGCTATATCAGACAAATATGCCAGGGACTACCCGATGACAGGCAGTGATCCCCTCCACTAAGCACGGGAAGGGCAGGGGTCTCAGCTGATCCTCAAGCTGGCTGGGAAGATTACCGGCGGACCATTAACCCCCTGAATCGCTCTCCAGAGATCGCTGCCTCAGGAATGTTTTCCGCAGCGGCAGGAAGGCTGGGGTGACTAGTTCAGGAATCGACTTGATTGGGCTTGCGCCCCGGGGCAGGGCGGAACGAGGGGCGGGGTGAGCCAGCAATTTAACAAACAGTTCAGGTCGGTGTCCTCTGAGGCCAGTAAGTAGTGGTGGGGAGGGGAGAGGCGGGGCGAGCCAGCAATTTAACAAACAGTTCGGCCGAACTGCCTAGAACTGGCAGAATCCCACCACTGGTGCTATGTAGAACTTTTGAAGTCAAGCAGTAATATTAGAATACCAAGAAAAATTTCTGGTAGAAGAGCCCCCAAAATACCACACACAGGTCACTTGAAAATAGCCTGCTGAAGAGTTTAGCTGACACCGGAGTAGTTGTCCACAATGCAATGTTAAATATAAAATGTGACCTTTCTCTGATATCATCAGAAAAGTCATTGTCTAAAGAATGCAAAAGAATGCAAAATAAAATTAACCTGAAAGATTTTGGAAAAAAAGATACTTTGGACTCTTGAAACAAAAATTGAACCATTTGACCACAACCACATAATGTTTAGAGGGGGGGAAAGGATGAAGCATTTGAAGAAAGCACACCTTGCTAACAGTTAAGCTGTATTGTGGCTTTATTGTGTTTTCTGCTTTTATGGCAACCAGTGGCACAGGAAATACTGTGAAGATGGAAGAAATAATAGAGTCAAATATCAATATATCCTAGGGGCTCTGGTCTCGCTACTGAAAAAATTGAAACTGGAAAGAGATTGAATATTTCATCAAGATGACACACTGAAATATACCCCCAAATCAACCAAGAAGGACTTACAGGAAAGAAAGATGAAGGGTTTGGAATGGATTTCACAGTCCTCAAACTTGAGTATTATTGAAAATCTGTGGGGAGTTCTCAAACATAGGCTGCAGGCAAGGAGACTTAAGAATATTTCTGAGCTAGAAGAGGTCTTCAAGAAAGGGGGGGGGGAATTCCCAAACCAAGAATATATAGTCTTTTACTGAGCTACTAAATTTGATTATTTCCATCAAAGAAGATGTTGCAAAGAATAAAGTCCAAATTTATGGGCCTGAGTCCAAATTTATGACCTGCCATATTCACTGTTTACTTATATCGTGAATGTAATAAGTGTGGTTTCATATTTTCAGAAAGATGTTTTAACTTTGTGTTATATAGAAGGTATGTCTGCTGTTTTTGAATTAGAGATTTATTGAAACATTTGACCAGAAGTGCCTAAATTTGTACATGCACATTTGTCTCTAAGCTATATCAGCCATCAGTTAAAAATGGCAAAATAAAGCCAGGTAAAAAGCCAACACCTTGGTGTTGGGTGTTGGCCTAGAAATCAGGAGACTTTAAGTTCTAATCCTGCCTTAGACATGAAAAAACAGCTGAGATATTTCAGGCCATTCATTTTCTCGGTCCAACTTCACAAGATGATTATTATAGGAAAAATTGGGTATTTGGAGAAGTACTCCTGAGTCATGTATGAAAAAAAGACAGGATAATAATCTTTCAAAAAATCAAACCACTATTTGAACTAAACTAAACCAACTGTTCATACCGTGTTTCCCTGAAAATAAGACCCTGTCTTATATTTTTTGAACCCCGAAATAAGCGCTTGGCCTTATTTTTGTGGAGATCTTATTATTTTGGGGCATGTGGAGTAAGATGGGGTTCTTCTTGCCGTCTTACCTAATTTACAGCTCTTCATTTAAATATTTTTGGGGAGGGCTTATTTTCGGGAGGAAGCTTATTTTAGCTCATGTGCTCAAAAGCCTGACTGGGCTTATTATCAGGGGATGTCTTATTTTTGGGGAAACAGGATAATATTAAAACAAGCATATTAAAACAAGCCCTGGGCTTGTTTCTGGGCTGTAATCTCTAAAGATGAGGCACCATAATCATCATGATTCAATAAGACTTAGTTTCACAATTTTAAATCAAGTATGAAATAGATTCTATCTCAAAAATTCTTATCACATGCTGCTATCAAAATAATTTAAACCAGATTGAATGACACACTCACTGAATTTGCACAGGGCATTAGAGATAGCATTCCTTTTCATTTTAAGAATGTACAAAGATAATTGATTTAGCAATTCAAAAGAGTAAAGCAAATCATCATTCTTCCCTCACCCTTTCCCTTTGGGTGAGGCTTCCAGGTGATCTGGTTTTCATGCTTCTTGCTGAAGTTCAAGGCTGTCTGCAGTGTATGATCAAAAAGGGCAAGATGTGCATGACAGTGCAATTGAAACTCTCCTGGAATGTGCAAAATTTTATTACATTGTCATGCCTTGATGATGTAGTTACAAAGATGTTACAATCTTCAAATCAGACTTTGAATCTGGGTCATAAGTAGCTTTTTCGAGAACCATCTTAACTTTGAACATTTGGCAACCATAACTGAAGGACAACTTGTACTGAAAGAGTAGAAGCAGGGGTGGTCTTCACTTACCTTCGCTACCGGTTCGCAAATGTGAGCACGCACGCAAATGTGACCTCCGCGCATGCGCAGGGCCTTCTGTGCATGCACAGAGCATCAAAAAAGTGGATAAACGGGACGTGATTACATCAAGGTGAGTGGGTTGAGCCACCTGCAGCCGCTGCTACTGATTTGCCCGAACCAGATAGAACTGGCTGAATACCACCACTGAGTAGAAGGGAAACAGTATCATTTATTGAAGTTAAATGCTAGAGAGACAAAAAGACTAAAGGTTCTGCTTCTTTATGCAATGAAGAGTTAAATAATGGGACTTCCTATCATAATTAGAGAGTCATTAATTAATAATTTATTAGATTGATATCCTTGCTTTATTTTTGTACAACTCAAGGCTGCAAACACAATGCTTCTTTATCCTCACATACAATTCTATGAATTGGGTTGGGAAGAGAGAAAGTGTTTGATCCAAATTTAAAATGGGATTACAGGTACTCCTCAAGTTATGATTGTAATGCAGCCTGCTTATTTTTGTGGTAACAATCGTAAAACAGGTCAGTCATGTGATAGAACCAATTTTATATTTTTACAGGAGTCATTAAGGGAATCACTTTGTTTTTTAAGTAAATCCTTAGTAGTTCAGCATACCAATGGTTCGCTATCGATAGAAGTAATTGTTTTTAGCAAAACTCATAAAAACATGATCCTGTGACCACCAGACTCTGCAGACTGCCATAAACGTGACAGGTGTATCAATGGCCAAAGCATGGTCATGTGGTCCATTTCCCTGCATTACACAGCTACATATCCCAACCCCTATGCAACTGGTGAGGGAGAAATATAAGAAGTTCCTGATAGGTATTCCATTATGCTGTCACAAGCTCTAAAGCATTTTCTCCATTTTCTATAGGTCTAGCAATTACAGAAACTGAAGTATAATTTTTATTCAAAAAACAAGCCGCACAACAGTGACTGGTGAAAAAAATGTAAAGTGTAGCTCCCTGTGTTGTGTCCATGAAAAGTTCTTCAGATCAATTGCTGCTTATTTTTCTGATCATAGTCCTACAGTCACCGATAGGTGACTGGGCAAGAGGTAGAATGATGGCAAGAAATTGCCCAGAGTTGGAAAGCCTTCCTGATGGATATTATTTGTACAAGGACATTGAAGTTCTTATTTCTGTTTCTTTACCTAATAATCTTTTGTCATGGAATTGGCTTTTTAAGAAAAGCAACCACTCTATCTGCATTTTCATTAAACTGTCCAATGAAAATCTAACAGTGTTTTTCACATGAAACCTTATCAGCCTCTACTAAAACTACCAATGTAGTCTTTTCTTAAAATTTGAAGAGATTATTTTGATGTTCTTCATTATCCGTCTTAGCAAGTGTTTCATCTTACTGTTCACCCCAACTCCAAATAATTGAAGACCAAGTAAAAGGAACATTAATTTCAACCATCAGCTATGGTCAATGAAGCCTATGAATTCCAGGTTTCAGGGAAAAGTTTTAACTCAGACAGAAGTAAAAGAAAGTCAAGATTGTGGCCACAATACTGCAATTGAAGTTGAAGCTGTGAGAGGCAACTGACCTTGCTAAAGTTAGCGCTTTTCAAAATTTGGGAAAGATTATTTGGTTTAAAATCTCTGTGGCCTAAGGAAGGAGCTATACAGACTAAGGAAATGACCTTTCTGGGAATGTTTCCTAGATAAGGAGACTGAAACACTTTTAAGTCTTGGGAAAGTAACAGTGCCTCCCTGATTCATTGGTATACAAGAAGGGAGGGAAGTACACCATAATCATAGTTGCAAAGATACCTCTATTACTACTGGTAGTCTTTGACTTATGACAACAATCAGGTCTGGAATCTCAGTCATTAAGTAAAGCAAGACGTCTTCACTTGTTAAGCAAGATGTCGTATGACCGCTTTACTCAACTACTGTAATCTTGTCAGTCATAGTTGTAGTTGTTAAGTGATATCAGATGATCCTTAAGCAAATGGAGTCCAAGGTAAGGAATATGGGGCTATGGGAGAGGCCCTGGGCAGCCTGGCACAACCTACAGCACCCACTGGTACACAGAAGTCTGCTGTGGCCTTATAAGCCTTAGGTGGCTATCTGGTCCACCAACACATGCAAAGAACCCCATTTACCTTCATGGGGTTTTTTTTCAGCTGCTGAAAAAACAGACTATGCTAGCTAGGTGTAGCCTTCCTACCAAGCACCTTGTGCCATTTTCTAAGCAGGTTCCATTCTCACGATCCTTCAGAAGTGTCCTTCTCCAATAATAAAGAAAAGATTAGAATTGAAATAAAAGAAGACTCAAAGGAGAATGGACCAAGGCAGAGAATGCCTTGGGTGAGGCCTTGGGTGAGAATGGAGCGCACCTGGAGAATGGACCAAGGCAGCCTGAGTAGGAAAGCCACACGCACATAGTCTGGGCATGCCTGTCAGTAGCTGAAGAAAAAACATGAAAATAATTGGGGTGCTTTGCACATGGTAATGGGTTAGGTATCCAAATGCGGCTTCCCCGACCATGGCAGGTTTCCATACAACGGAAGGGACAGGTGGGCAGCTGAGATAGGAGTACCACATTAATTCCACAGGAGGACATTTTCCTTGTGAATTTGAACTGGATGCATTCCAGATAGACAGAAATCAGTTGTAGAATAGTAACAACTTCGCAGACTAAAGAATGTAATTAAAACATTTAATAAATGTGTTGGCCTGAAAATATACTATCAGACTCCTCCTGATTTTTGGACTGACATGGTCTCCTCTTATAGAGAAGAGCTGTCTGGTGCTAATTGAACTCTAAACAAAGATGAGCCTTAGCCAAAAATAACTTTAGCAGTGATGGAATATGCTATACCGCTCTTGGAAAATAATGCTGCTACTGATTTTTTTTTTTTTTTTTGCATTTTAATGTTTTCTGTGTTTGGTATCGCAATAAAAACTATTCTCAAATATTTAAAGATTTTTTACTTGCGTAATTGTTTGGTCATTTAACTGCCATGCATGCACTCTAGTATGTTTTGCAAAAAGTAATACCTTGGTTTTATAATGATTCATCTCCCTGTCCTGTCTTAGACTACTATGTGGCTAAGCACACAAATACTTTTTTAAATCTTACTGATGTTTGCAAAACATCCTGAATTTAAGTAATTCAGTTTGGCCACAAGAAAATTGATATATAGATTGATGCATCTTGTTTTACCCCTCTTCAGTTTGGAAATGCTTTAATATGTGTATCTTATGTGTATCACAGGAAAACATTCTTCCAGAGTCTTCTTAGAGTTTGCAAGAACTATTTTTGTTTTGAATTTCTTCTTCAGCCTTGTTTTAGAGATAAGATGGAATGTAGAACATTTTTTAAAAAAAAATGTATATAACTCAGAACCTGACTTGAACAATACTTTTACCAGATGTTGCAGTATACCAGCCTGGTCAAAATTAGAGCATCAAACTGCCTGTCCATCTGCCAAAATAGTCTGCCAGATAACCCAATTAAATAGTTTGTTTTTACCTTGTTTTCTTTTTCTTTCTTTCTCTTTTTTTTCCCTTCAAGTCAGTATCGACTCCTGGAGACTGCCTGGAAAAGTCCCTGCAGTTTTCCTGGCAAGATTTTTTTGGAAGTAGTTTGCCGTTGCCTCTTTTCTAGGGCTGAGAAGAAAGACTGGCTTAAGGTCACCCAGCTGGCTTTATGCCTAAGGCAGGACTGGAACTCATGGTCTCTGTTTCTAATCTGGGATCTTAATCACTACACCAAACTGGAGCATAGAGTTTGCCTAAAGGACTGATGGGTCAGTATATAAGTACCATAATGGCTAAACTCCACTCCTTTCATCAACTGTTGTAAATGTTGTACCTTGATGAAGGTATCTTTTCTTTTATGTACACTGAGAGCATATGCACCAAGACAAATTCCTTGTGTGTCTAATCACACTTGGCCAATAAAAATTCTATTCTATTCTATACCGGCAAACACAAATCTGGAAAGTTAATTCCTTCAGCTGCTCTGTCATTGGTAAGCAAGTTAGGACGTTCATTTAAATGTTTTCCTGTGTTATCTGACTTTGCATAAATATGCAGTCAAAATATTTAATCAAAAAAACAATGTTAACAGTAAGACAAATTATTTTTAGGAAGACACCCTATTTTTGGAAACCCTGTATTGCTTCCAAAGTTGTTTAGTACTGCCTGAAATGTATGTTTGTTTGTGTATATGTGTGTTATACAAATTTATACTCTGTAAAAATGCCAGCTATTTAATTATTATAACAGAGTGAGACTAGCATTGATTATTAAAAAATAATTGTGAAATACAGTAATGGCCATGGGGAGTATTCTGCTGAGTATTCTGTTTCAGAACATGCACAAAAGTTAGATATATAAAGAGGCCATAGACTGTTCTGAATTGATGAATTAATTTTTCTATTTTCAAATTTCTACTTTCTAAAGACAAAACTTAAAAGGAAACCAGACCTATGTTTACCCCCTTTGTATGTCAGAGTTTAAATGTGATGTTTTATGTATACACTCATTTTGACAGTTGAAAGACCTATAAAGCAATTATATAATTGCATCAAGTATTAAGTAGAAGAGATAAAGGCTTTTAGAAACTCCAGAACTGTTTTAATCATTGCATCACCTGAAGTTGAGCTGCAAAATTTTGTCCTAATTATTTATAACAAGTAATTAACTACATAGGCTGTGGAAGATTTTCAGAAATTATTTTTCTTTGATTTTTACACATACACATAGACAAATACCCCATCATTTTCTATTTTAGTAGTTTCCACAATTTAAACATTATATTCTTATTGTTTGCTTTCTGTTATATTAGTAGTGTATGTTTTGCAATTCTAATCTTCACTTTTTTCTTTCTTTATCACCAAACTAAGCCTTTTGAAGCTGAGAAATTTTTCACAGCAATATTGACAGTATTCACATTTGCATGATGACAGCCAAGGAATGGAGCAGTAATTTTTGAAATTGCAGAAGTATTTAGAACACTGATAAAAGCTGAAATATATTTTTGATGGATTGAAGTTAAGCATACATGATTTTTCCTGCTGTCAAAAAGCTCTGAATTTAGTGAATATTTGCCTGCTGTGAGAATGCAAGATTAACATCACAACCATCACCCGGGCACCCAAACCCTGCAATTTAATAGCTTTTTAGGTTCTTTCCTTTTTCTAAACAGCAATTAATCTCATTTTAGTATAATTTTCTCGTTTCTGAAGTTGCTCATTGAATCGCTGTTTTGTTCATATTTGGCTTCAGCTCCTCTGCATAGTCATTAAAGTCCCAATTAATGTCACCTTTAGCTGAAGAGTACTCATTTTTATTGAGAAAATGACAGTTGCTGCCATGAGTAGTGCAGTGTAATATACATTAATTGCCCTGTAACACTGGTAATTACGAGTTTTTCAAGCCTCTCAGTAAACTGTCATGCCTAGACAAGACTGTGCTAAAATAGATTACTCATTAGGGAGACCTGTCCTGTTTTCTGTTGGGTTCTTAGTGTTGGCTTTTTTAAAAAAAAAATCTTGAGCTTGAACAAATAGTTGCCAAAAGCAATTTCCTACAACAACATGTTTCTGTTGGGTTCTCCTCCTGTCACTTAAGTATGTGGTCAGCAAACAGACAGGGTACAGTAGACTCAAGAAATGCTGAAATGTGGATAGATTTTGCACGGTGTTGCCCAGGACTAATCTTGCTAGTTCTTAGTTCAGTGTTGTTACCCTATGGTAGGCTGTGTTAAAAGAGATAAGTATTATTACACCACGAAACAAAAATTGCTGCTGACAGTGTTTGGTTAGAAAAATTATGTCACTCACTGTCAACTGTATTGGATTCCTAGCCAAGTGTACTCTAAATTCAGAAATTAGTTGGTTTTTTGAAGAAGAGTGCTTTTGGGGAATATCTCTTAGATTCTGGATTGCCCGGCACAAAAATGAGTTAATATGAATGAAATGATTAGTTCTACATAACAGCCTTTAACGTGTGATACCACCAGTGTGCTTTAATTTCCAAATGAATGTTATTTTAATACAAGAAGTTGCATTTTTTTCCCTTTATTTCTTGGGGGACTTCTTGTCATATGTGTGTATTAACATAAAATAATCACTTCTAAAGTCATTGCAGTAAAGAACTGGAAACCTTTGTTTTATCTTTGTTATAACACCTGCTTTAGGCAATCTGCTCTCTTTTTCTTTCTAAATGAATTTTGTCACAGCCTTTCCTATTCTCTTGCAGTGATGAGCTAATGAAAGTAGATAGTACAATTTGTGCTGACCAGGTAGCAACTGCCAGCACACAGCTGTGGGTAGTTTAAAGAAATAAATAAAATATAACATTATATCACTGATTTACCCATTACCCAACATTAATAGTGAGAGACCTTGGTGTGTTTATCTGTTTGTATTGGTGTGCGTTTATCGAATTGTTTATGACAAGACTAATTGGGGTAATTGTAGACACTGAAATTACCTGTCAACTATATGTAACCACACTCCCTTTCTTTCTGACAAATGATGACAACTGAGGGACCCCGTAGCATTACTCATGATGGCTTTTCGAGTGGTAATAAGGACAATAGGGGCTCTGGCTAATTTGACATGGACAGCCTTCACAACAAGAAGCCAGCTAAATGACTTGTCAGTGGGGGAAGGAAGTCAGAAAAGTAATGGAGTCCCCCATGGCGCTCTGACAGGGAGATGAGGCAATTTCAACAGAAAGTGAAAAGGCTTCAGTTTGTCAAGTATTTAGAACAATCAGAGAACAGCTAGAGGCTGGAACCTGACAATAAATTTGTGAACCATGGTAGCAGTTTCATATAGGTCAGTTATTTCATAATGGTTACGCAGCTTTTAAAGGTTTCTGCTTTCGTAGTAGACTTCACATCTGCCAACTGGTGCTTTATCACCTCAAATTTATGGTTTGCTTTTACACAGTAGGAATAATAGTTAAGGTTATAGAATACATAAGTGTGAGACACCATGCTTTTCAGATCTTGGTGTGCTAAAAAAAAAATTGAGGTGGTAATACTGTGATGGCATCCATTACAACCCTGAAGTGTTAACATGTTTGTTGGAGCATTGTCTGCAACTTTTATATAGAAGTAGACATATCTCTAATACGTGTTTTCTTTTTAAAATTTTCTTTTTTATTGTTTCACTTTACTGCATAGATTCTTATTAAATGCTAAAAAATATACTGATGAATATAGACGTGTGTCCTACAGAAGAATACCGTAATTTTTACTTAGCATATTGTTCAAAAATGAATTAAGTCTTGTTTTCCCTTTCTTGTTTTGCTTTTGACATCTATTGTATTGAGTAATAGAGAACATAAGTTATTTGTGTGAATGCCATGACTTTCTAAGAAGAATTGGTTAACCGTGTTTTAATTATGTTAACTACATACCTGAAGGTTTAAGTGTTATTAGTTTTTAACAGATCTGCAATCAATATCTGACCAATTTATAAAACATAATTGTTACATGAATGCATCAATCAGAATCATGAAAATTTTCAAAAGTGCAATCCTTACTAAAGGATTAGTTTTTCATTAGAAGGAAATCACTGAAGACTGATATACAAGAAGAAAAAAATCATTTTGTAGTCTACAAGATGTCTGTGATGGTGGGCATCCCATATAAATTTGTTCAGGAAAATATCTGTTAGCATATTAATGCTGTAAACCCTATTCTCATTTTCAGTCCAGTATTTGTGTGTATTTGTATGTATGCGTGTATGTATTTGAAGTTTATAATATACAAATACCATTTATATTTCCTCTTTTTAAGGAAATTGATGCCTGAATAAATGCTGGCACCTGTGAAATATCTGTTTACAATTGAGGAACATGGCATTACAAACATATTTTGTATATAGTTTCCTTTTCCAATAATACTTTTTTAAAAAACTATACATATATAGCTGTAAGTATATAATTCTATATATTAAAATAAAATACTCATAAATGCCTATAAGTAAGTTCTTTCATGGATATATGTTGTCAGTTAATGGTAATCATACTACAGAATGTAGACCAGGTATAGTAATTCTATTTACAGAGATATCCAGTTATGGACTTTTAGAAAAATTGCAAGGAGTCTTTGGCTGTCTACAGTGACACTGAAATGTTTTGGCATACAAATAAGAATTAAATAAATGTAGCTAATTGCTCTTGAGGATTTATCATTTGCTTTGCAAACTTTATAACTAACGTACAAACTCAGTTTTGAACACAGATAAAGGAATTTTGATTTTTCATAATTTTGACTGCTTAATATTACATTGAGGAAATAAAATAGACTAGAATTTATCAAAAATTATGTAAGTGCTACATATCAAAATCATCTCTATTTTCCTGTGTGTGGTTATAGAGCAGTGATGGCTAACCTTTTTCGGACCGAGTGCCCAAAGCGCGCATTCGCCCGAACCCCCAAAATGCAATGTGTATGGGGGGCCTGCGCATGCATCCCATGCATGCATATCTTTTCCCCGACATGTGCCACACCCCATGTGCATGCATGGCAGAGACCCGAAGACCATCTGGCCAGTCGGAAAAACACACACATGTGCAGCAGAGCTAAACTGGGACGATGGCTCACATGCCCACAGAGAGGGCGCTGCTTGACACCTCTGGCACGCATGCCATAGTTCGCCATCACGGTTATAGAGTATATGGGCTAAAGACAATCCTTGCCATAGATATTTCAAAACAAATAATTATTTTCTCTATGGCCAGATTGTTTCTTATTTGTCCTTTATTAAGTGATTTTTCTTCTAATAGAAATTTTTTTTGGCAAAGCAGAATATTATGAAAGTTCAAGATAATCATTTGTACTTTCAGTGATAGCTGACTACTCATATTTCATAAGATGAGGTGAGACCTCTACCAACTGTTGCTTTGAGGAATTTTTTTAAAACATGTAGTGAGTGGTGAATAAACTATTAAATTGCCTGCATAAAATATTATATTATTCAGCAAAACACACATACATACACACAAACACAAAGGAAGAAGTTTCTAGGATTCCAAATGAATGCAGACGGAGAAAAAAATTTATATAAAACTAGCAGTTGTCAATTTGGCTGAAATTATAATATGTTAATATAAAAATATTCAGCAGGGTTGTTTTATCTTATTCTCATTTGGACAATTTTTATTTGTTTTGTTGTACCTTTTACATTTGAATTTTCTTTCTTGACTATAGATAGACTTTATAGAAGTGTTTTATTTTGAATAGCTTTTGTATAAGATGGACTTAGTAATTGCAGAATAAGCATAGTTAATGCAAATGCTTTATATTGACTACATAGTCAAACACACACACACACAGCGATCATGATGCTCGTGTCCATTTTTGGTGACATTTGGCATCAGATTTTTCTATAAGCAGAGAATCAATAGGGGATTATTTCTAGATTTATTTTATATGTTCTAAATCGTTCTATAGTTTATGCAGGAATGATATGGAATAATCATTTAGAAGCAAAATATCTGCTTAGTCAACAATTGACCAAGTCATCAATATTAAAAATGGCATTAAAATGTGATTTATGAAAGGAATAGCCTAAAATCATGGTCATAGAACCCTCCCCAGAACAATCATTGCCTGTTAAATCATGATATTCCAATGTACAGTTTGTCATGAGGGATGTTCATTACTCCTCCTTTTTCCAAAATGTGGAAGGGAGCCTTTGTGTATATGCAAATATTTCTATGTGAACAAGACAAGTATTATCACCCCAGTGGAAATTATCTTTCTAGTGATATCTTCAGCTATCATGAAATAAGGAATTTTCACCACTCTTTGCATGCTGTATTGTTCGAACAGTTCCTATGACTTGTACCCTATTGTGTCTGTCAGCAGAACAGAAACTTTATCCCCTCTATATTTGTAGATTTGTAGATTTTTCATAATGACTCTTCAGCTCATAATCAGATATCCATGATCATGTATGAGAGGTGGGAGAATTCAATCTTTCCAAGTGATTCCCTAAATTTATTCAGTACAACACACATTAATTGGATAGTTAAGGGAGGGATTGTCACATCCACATGAATTAGATCTCCACTACCAGAAAAATATTTTTATTTGAATCTGCTAAATTTAGTTTCAAAATGATATCCGTTGTCCTGAATTGACCATTTTTTTGATATGATTTTGGCTACTGGAACCAGTTCTATACATTAATCTTCCTCACTGAGTTGGAATCTTGGTTATTCCGGCACGTCTAAGAGAAGTTTCAGGTTATGTGACAGGTATTTCAGGTAAGACCTCATTATGGATGCTAAAGTAGAAAGGACTATGGATTTCTCGATTTCTCATGGAGCAAACTCAGTTGCTGGAAAACTGGTTGGGAGGTAAATGTTACCTTTCAAAAGATGTAAAAACGTTATTGTGCCTGTCATGGGACAGTGATGGTGGTACCAAGGACCTCACAGTCCAACTCTGAGTATATAGAAGTATTCTCTTCTATTGACAGCACAGAATGCCTATGGCCAGGTATTATCTGCTTATAATTAATGGTCTCCTTGATTAAAGTGTTGTAAGGCATAGTCTTTCAATTTATTAACTGAAATTTACACATAACTAGAACTGCACATAAGTATTTAAATATGAATCCATTGGTGCTTGGTATCAGGTAAATGAGAAACACTCAATTCTCTACAAAATAGAGCATGAAATTAGCATGAGTTAAATCATTTGTTCTATATTAGCATTGAAGTAGACATATTTGTCTAGTGAATCTATGAATTAAATAAATTAAAACATTATCTCATTTACATTGAAAAATATGTTTATATTTGAGGGAGAAATAATGGCATATATTCCTTACGTATTATAATAGTTTTGATCCAATTATGTACAGTATTCTAATCACTACAAACCATTTAACTTTTATACCATAACATGAGCAAAATGATATAATCCAAATACTGCCATTCGCAAAATAATTAGATAAGACTTCTCAAAACTCCTTTCTAAGGTATTTATGTTACAGACTTCATCTTTTTAATTCATTATGTGTTATATTGCAGCTTTTAATACCCTCCTTCTGAAATGTCCAATTCAACTAGTCCTTTTGTATGAGTTCACAGTATACATTTTTCTCTTTTCACTCACAATTATTTATATTTGAGAATAAATATATTATTCCACTTTTCTGGGTTTGTTCATACTGCAGAATCAAATATAGGGAGATCACAAGGCTTAGAGCAAAACTATGTAAACTAAATAGCAGTTTCATACAATTAAACTGCCATTTACACTGAGGTTCTTTACCTAAGAGAAATTATCACTGTATTCAAGGACTTACTTTTGAATAGACATGTCTGAGATTAGGTTAATTTTGGTATCAATGTCTATTTGATATAATAGAAATTCTAATAACTGTATTTGTTTTTAGTGTTTTAATTTTTTCAGTTTCTCTACTCGTTTTTCCCTTATATTTCTTTACTTAGTTTGTTATAATAAAACATATTGATCTAATAGGAGGCATATCTGGTAGAGAAACATACAACATCCTTATTTCTCCTAGATCAATCAACCATGAAATAATTAAATGAACTTTTTATTTTTCCATCAGATTGTGAAGAAATACAATACAATTGAATTTGTCCAGGTTTTTAAGTGGAGAGGGGCAAGGGAACATAAAAATGTGACCTAAGTATTTTATCTGGCCACATTCTCTTTTAACTGCTTAAATTTCCGAAAGCACTTGATCACATTGCATTTTAATTTTAAAGCCATGTGTTCTATTAGTGGAAAGCACATGGCATTGATTTGCACTCAGAGTTCCAGTCTGTTTACCAGAACACAAGGCTAGCATGTACAACCTCTCATCTAGGTCAAAAGGCCTAGAGAATACATCTTTCTGAAACTTTAGCCTTGTGAAAACTAGAAGTTCTGATTAGCTCTGCCAACAACCAATTGTATGGTTTCTTACTACCACTGATTATATTAGCCTCACATTTATCAACTACACAAACACTTAAGCTATTAACTTGAGAGTTTGTTTGTTTAAAGGCAATTGCGTTGTTCAGAAGAGTCACTCCAGAGCACTGAGTATATTATGAAAAGACTGTTTCCCCTACTGGTTTATATTTATGAGGACTTATATACACAACAGTATTTTGAGATAGCCTCCTAAGATATGCTAAATGTACGCTTGAAAGTAACTATGATAAATACGTTTATGAGAGCATACGTCTCATACCTCAATGCATTTGTCAGTGAGGAGGATTAGATGCAGTTGCCTGCTGAGTATTCCTTGGGTTGCAAGCTTAAGTTGATTCTCTTTGTTGTATGAAGCAACTATTGTACTGATTTTAATATAAACTATTAAAATATGAACCATAATAATTAAATGATCTAACAGTGATAGATATTTCATTAAATCAGGGACAATATGGGGAGAGAGACAGCATTTTCATTAAGAATTGAAATTAGAAACTTTTTTCATTTATTTATTAAAAATAATGAAGCAAACTGTACTTATACATATTTTTCATATTTCATTACAACTTACCATATTTCCCAAAAATTATTATTTTTATAATAAAAAGTATATTTATTCTTTGCATAAGAAAGTCTTACTGTTCCTTTGGTAAAGATGTTTCCTCATCTTATTTATTGTGGATGCACACTTTTTCTCAAAATTCTTTAGGCATTACAGTTTAGCTAGATTATCTTGCACCAAGTAACTAGAAAATTTTGATATTTGTCAAAAAGATGTTTATTTGTTTGTTTGTTTGTTTGTTTAATCAATTTATATAGGTCCAACTCACAATTGCAACTTCATGCAGATTACATAGGATTAAAAAAGAAGAAAATAACAAGCCAAGTAAAAACAACAAAGAAAGTACAATGGAATTAGGCCCAAAATCTAATCATCATCTCTACCATCATATATGGGCTCATCAAACTCCCTAGTCCAATGTCTGAGGGAAGAGCCAAGTTATCAAGCTTTATAAAAGACCAGCAGAATTGTGGCCAGCTGAATTTGCAAGGGCATGTCCTTCCAGAGAACTGCCCCTGACACAGAAAAAGCACAACCCCTAGGCTGTACCAAATGTCATTGTTTCACCAGGTCCACCTGTTAGATCTTGTGAGATGAACAGAAACAATCAGAGATATGTGATGATTAGATTTCCCAGCATGTTGCTCTCACCCAGTCAGGCACACACACATTAATAAGCCCAGTTTAAAGTATCTGAGAAATTATTTGTCTGGTTCCTATCTTATAAACTTACCCTCGATTCTGTTTTTACTGTATTTAAGAATATGAAGAATGAATGAACAAATGAACGAATGAGTGAGGGAGTGAATATATTCTACCATTAAGCAGGGAGAATTGTCAGCAAATAGTGAGTAGATGTTGCCTATAAATTAGCTAATGATACCATAATGCTTCCTTAGTTAGAAAGGTCATACACATTACCATTTGTATCACTGGCAGTTTTACCAATGCTTTTTGGGATATACTGACCTCAGTTTAGATAAATAACTGATGAGTAACAGTGCCTTTTGCCTTGTTTTAAATAGCATAGGGATTAATGACTATGGATATTCTCAGTCATCCTGGTCAAGGTTGTCCCAAAGGTGCGTTTTTCAAGAGGCAACTGGACTTTCTGGTTTTTCTTTGAAGACATTTCATTTCTCATCCAAGAAGCTTCTTCAGCTTGTTTTTCTTTGAAGACATTTCACTTCTCATCGAAGAGAAGCAAAATGTCTTCAAAGAAAAACCAGAAAGTCCAGAAAAAAGCACCTTTGGGACATACGGTTTAACCCAAATCAGACGTAGATTAGTTGTTGTTTATCCCCATAAAATCATCAATGTAACTGATCTTAATGTATCATTTAGGATACTCTGAAAGCCTTGTTGAGGATGCTAAACTCATCCAGGTTATATACCAGAACAGAGTAATTCTCTCTGAATAAAAGTCATGAAGCCATGAAAAGATCTGCAGTGGGCTTCTGAATAATCAGCATGGTGACCATGCAGAAGAAATCTAGAAAAGCATTGTATATTTCTGATCAATGTAATAGGACCAGGATGGCTCTAGACACATAGCGGTTCTATCCCTTTGACTTCTATCAGCATAACCACATGCACATACACAACCTCACATATTTCATGTTGTAAATTCATGTCATGAATTCATGTTAACACTTAATAAATGCCTAACTAGGATGATTTTTTTTCCCTGCCAAATATCTGCAGAGTGAGGGGTGACAATTATTCTCTGCGATAGAAGATGATGTTGAAAAAAGGATTGCAATCCAAATACCATATACCACAGATAGCTTGGAAATGTTTAAAATTTAAACATTAACATTTATTTTTTGAAAATGGTGATTTTCCTGTTGAATTTAACTTTTTTTAAACACTTAAATCAAGTTCTCTTTTCCTGTTTGTTTAACTGCTCCTTCATTTCCATTTTGTTCTCTCTCCATCACTTTCCTTCACATCACAGTAATAGCAATAGCACTTAGACTTATATACCGCTTCACAGTGCTTTACAGCCCTCTCTAAGAGGTTTACAGTCAGTATATTACCCCCAACTGTCTGTGTCCTTATTTACTGACCTTAGAAGGGTGGAAGGCTAAATCAACCTTGAGCCGTCGAAAATTGAACTACTGGCAGTTGGTAGAATTAACCTGCAATACTGCATTCTAACCACTGCACCACCATGGCTCTTAATAGCAATAGAGATAGGACTTAGATTTATATATCACTTCACAGTGCTTTATAGTCCTCTCTAAGTAGTTTACAGAGTTGGCATATTGTCCCCAACAATCTGGGCCCTCATTTTACCCACTTCGGAAGGATGTAAGGCTGGGTCAACTTTGAGCTGGTGAGACTCAACTGCCAAACTGCAGGCAGCTGGCAATCAGCAGAAGTAGCCTGCAATACTGTATTCTAACCACTGTGCCACCACGGCTCTTAATCTTTCCTCTTACCTTACCAGCAAACAGCATCTTCCCTCTTCTTTTTACTCTTTCTGCTAGAAAAAAGGAGCAGATCCATACTTGTGTGTCTTGAGTATTTGACATATGGGAGGGATGTACATAGATCTGGATGTGGCAATCTTTGTGGGCAAAATGGTGCATTGCATTTTGGTGCATGGTGCACCAAAACCATTTAGGGGTTTTGTTCTCTCTTACCTTTTTGACAGAGTTAACTTTTGGTCTTCCTTTCAGATAGCTATGGAACAAACTGGAGACACTGGTAGCATTCCAGTCAGCCACCATTTCTTCTCCTTTTCTCCCTGATTCTTAATTTAATATGTCTGATTTTAGTGAATTTTAAGAGTAAAAGAATGAAATAAATCTCAGCCAATAAACAATGATTTGAGAAATCCTCTCAAATTAGCATCATTTGTTTACAGTTACAATGTGCATACATCACTGAGATTACAGATTCTATGTTTGAACACAGCTTTAGATTATTATTTCATTGAATAAGAATCAGTGGATTACATTTTTATGTAAATGTGTGACCATACAAAAACAACTAAGTCGTGATTTAGATGATCAACAAAATGCAATCACTTTTTTTAATACACGTTGTTAGCAAACTGCTCTAGCAGTTATACTGAGAAGGAATATACATCTTTGACTCTACAATATCATTTTTGTCAGTGAGTGTAGAAATTATTATAGGCATGATTCTTGTCTTTAAAAGATATGACAGAAAGCCTCCAGAATTCCTTGTCCAATTTCATTTTTTATTCATATATTCATAAAATAGATCATTTTTTGCTTTATTCTCTCTTATAGCACTAAATTATATGAATCTGGCTGAAAGGGATGGTTCTGTAGGTTTCATGAACAGATTTCTGATTCTGTATAATGACTTGTCATGATCATTTTAGATATGCCCAATTGGAAAGAATGGGAAAACAGTGTTTTATTGAAACCATGGAAATTCTGAAAGTGGGGTAGGATATCTGATAGAAATGTATCATATAGAAATATCAAATAAAATACTAATTATTGGACTATATAGGTAGAAAATTATCATTCAGAAAAAAAATAGAATAGAATTATGCTTTACTGTAGGGTACATCTTATTTGAATGAAATTTATTTCCAACCTGTTTAAATCACTTAGGACAGGCATCCTCGAACTATGGCCTGTGGGCCAGATACGGCCCCCTGACCCAATGTATCCAGTCCATGCAGTGGTGAGGTTTGGCCCCACCCCTTGCTCCACCCCACCACTCCCACCCACTCTTCACATGGCTGGCTTTTCCTGGCTGATGGGTGCCTGGGGAAGAGGTGCCTCACCTGCTGTGGCTGCCAAAGGGCGTGGGGAATGGCCAGGGACTGCAAGGTCCCTGTCTGGCAGCAGAGACTCCACAGCTGGTCCTCCAAGAAACAGGCATGGTGGCGGCTGCACTTGCATCAGCAGCAGGCAGAGGGGCAGGAGTGGGTGAGGCATATGATGCAGATCCATCCCATATGGCTGTTACAAGGCATGTGATTGTCCAACACATCCAGCCCGCGAGACCGCATTCCCCTCCCCTGTGCCTCTGCCTTCAGCTAATGCTTCAGCTGTGGGCGAAGACAAGGTGAGGAAGGTGTGGGGTGGCAGCTGCCTATACTCCTTTCCATCTCTTTTGGCTTGTGGTTGGAAATCAGGTCACTGATGGTCATCTTCTTGGTCCTCTCGCAAGTCTTGCCCTTGGCCTATGAATGAAGCATGTTCCCCTTGTGCACCTGACTGCAGCAGTGGGTGCATGAGAGGGGTGCTTTGCCAGCAGGCCCTGTAGGAAATGGGGGAAAGTCCGGTATTTCCCTGTCCGCTACCAGATCGAACACTCGGCGCCCGGCCAGGCTTCCCTGAAGCATCGCAGGGGGCAGGGTAGGAAGCGGCGCCCAATCCATGGCTGGAGGAAGAGGGCCTTTGAGTGCTAGGCACCAGTTTGGGCAGCACCTTGCTGACTTGCCCACTCATGCGGAAGGAAGCCTGGCTACTCACAAGCCATGCCTTCCTGGAATTTGGCTGCAACCCTCCCTCTCCAGTGGTGGAGAGGCTGTCCTCTTTCAGGAGCGGGCAACCAAGCAGGAGGACAGGCAGCCAAGCGACAGGCGGGAGAAGGCAGTGGCTGTTGCAGGGCCCCGAAAGCACTGTGGAGCTCATGCAGGTCCATTAGGCCAGTGCCATCACCGAGGCAAATCGGCCAGCTAGAAAGGCTGATTAGAAGTGGTAAAAACATGTCCATTTCCAGCAGGCAAAAGGTAGCCACCATGGGCAGTGAAAGCTTGATACCCATCAGCACTATTGCCGTCCAAGCCAAGCCAGGATTGCGTTCTTCCCCCCCCCCCCCCGCCCCGCATCTCTGTTGGGTAGCCAGGGCTCCGATGGGGATCTGGTTTTCCCCACTCACAGTGCTGACAGCCTCGGTGGTGCATGAGAGGAATGCTCCTTTCTAACTTGCCTCTTTGCCTCCTTTGGGCTGCATGAGTCTGCCGAGCGCCAGTGGAGTTGCCAAGCAGGAACTGCCAGAGGTAGAGACCCCCAATGATGTGCCTCCTTCACCGGGGCTGTTTGGCAGGGAGAGCAGAGCCCCGCCCTATCCTTCAAGGCAGCAGCTCCACAGCGCTTATGGGGCGCTGCCAGAGTGATGCAGCTCCTTCAGACAGAGCCCCGAGGCTGCAGTCCCTTCCCTGGACTGAAGGCAGCCTTCTGCCTTGCACATACACTCTGCCTCATCTCCATTCCGAGCTCGTGCACCTGATGTCAAAGTGGGGCTGGCGAGATGTGAGCGAGCTAGGGAGTGGGTGCAGCAACAGTCGCCACCTTCTCCCCCCCTCCACTTGGCTGCCAGTCCTTCTCCCACTCGGCTGCCCACTCCTGAAGAAGGACAGCTGTCTCTGTCACTGGAGAGGGAGGCAGAAAGGGCTGGCTGGCCAACTGCTGAGCCCCCGTCCTGGGGCTTCATTGCCACATCCACTCCAAGCGATCCCTGCTCAGTCCGATTCTGCCTGCCAGATGTGCGGAGCCCTTGCTATGTGTGTGTGTGTGTCTGTCTGTCTGTCTGTCTGTCTGTCTGTCTGTCTATCTATCTATCTATCTATCTATCATCTGCTCTTTTTCAGTTAACTCTTGCGAATATTTGCTAAATATTTTGTCATAATGTCCTTAGGCAATAAACAGCGTTCAAACTATATTTTAAATAATAATAATTTGCTCTATCTGTTGGCATTTTTATCTTTGTATCTTTAGAGACAAATCAATTGCAGCTTTATCTTACTTCAAAATAGGGTAGGGTATGGGGCACGTGGTGGCTCAGTGGCTAAGCTTGTCGATCAGAAGGTCGGCAGTTCAGCGGTTCGAATCCCTAGCACCGTGTAATGGAGTGAGCTCCTGTTACTTGTCCCAGCTTCTGCCAACCTAGCAGTTCAAAAGCACATAAAAAATGCAAGTAGAAAAATAGGAACCATTTTGGTGGAGAGAAGTAAGAGTGCTCCATGCGCCTTCGGCGTTTAGTCATGCCTGCCACATGACCATGGAGATGTCTTTGGACAGCGTTGGCTTTTCAGCTTAGAAACGCAGATGAGCACCGCCCCTAGAACCGGAAACAACTGGTACACAAGTGTGGGGGAACCTTTACTTTAGGGTAGGGTAGGGTAGGGTAGGGTAGGGTAGGATAGGATTTCTGAGTTCATTATTATATATTGGATCTATGTTCTTTTTTTAAAAAAATTGATCCAAAATAATTATTTTAAAAAAACTTTTATGGTCTGTTTCCATCTTTTTTGCTGAACACAATATTCATTTTGATCAGGAACATCTAAAGTTATTCTGAATATGTCTTTATTGATCTTTTTTTAACTGTAATTGTTTTTGAATTTAGGATTCATTGTTATAGATGCTGCTATACAGAATAATTCAATTCATCCCAGGAGTTACACTTTTATTTTTCATGAAAATAAAAAACACTGAAATTACATGAAACAAATGCAGTACTGTATATCCAACAATCTATTGTACACTAAGATTGCTTATTCTGCTAAATAATTTTCAATATTTAGATGTGAAAAGCTCAGCATAACAAGATTTTATAAATTTGAACAAGCAAAATCTGTGAAGTAAATAAAAACAAATAAGTACTTTAAAGAAACAAAATGCCTAATAGTTACATAGAGTATAAATTACCTAGAATAATAAATCAATCTTAATTCTCACTTTTAGTCCTTCAGTTGGAATTATAGCTTTTTTCATATCTTGAATTTTCCATTTTTCTCCTGTTGCCATAGTGAAATAAAGTAGCATGAGCAAAACTGGATTTTTCTTTTCTTTTTGAACTAGGTTAAAATAATGGTTAATCCTTTATGGTTGCTTTTAAAATGCAATGAGAGTATCTACAACTGACAGATTTAGAACTGAATATTTAGCCATAAAATACATATAACTTGCCCACTTTCACAGAGAGGAATTCATTTGTGTCAGGACTTTTTTCCCTGAGCCGTGTTTTGCTTTCCAGAATCTATCTCCCTCTTTCTCTTTCTCTTTCTCCCTCTTTATCTCTCTCCCCGCTTTCTCTTTAGCAACTTTTCAAAATTAGAGTGGCACTGAAAAAAGTAACTTACAACTGGTCTTCACACAACCATTACGCCCCTGCCATCATGTGATCACAGTTTGGGTGCATGGCATCTGTTACACTTTTACAATAGACACAGCATATTGTCACATGATTGCCATTTTTTATCTTCCCAGCTGGCTTCTGACAAAGTCAATGACAAAGATGAGTTGAAGTCACATGATAACTTGTTTAATGACTGTGGATGATTTCATTAATGACTACAATCAGGACTGCTAGATTGCCTTTGCTAAGAAGGGAAATCACATGATACCTTGCTTAAGGACCACTTCATTTAGCAACCCAATTAGGTTTGATAAGTATGTACTACAGCTGTGCTTGTACATGGGGGTGTGTGAGTATATTCAAATGTTTCTTGCTATGTGAATTATGAACTCATTTAAAAAATATATCAAAGTTGTTACATTACAGCTTGAGAGTTGGCATACAAAATCCATAAAATTCAAAATTTATTATTGTTTTTCTGATGACAGACTTTCTCTTGAACCATTACACATCAGAGAAGTGTAGTCCACTCTTGATTGGACAAAACTAAAGCCAAGTCCTAAATTTTGTGTTGTCCTGTTTCTGACGAAGCTATCATATTTGGGCAGCCAAGAGATCCAGAAAACTCTTTAACTTTTTGCTGGATTCTAGTAGTTCCCCCAATTTTTTCAGCCAAATACAGTTGCCCTGGGTTCCGAAGTGCTTTACTGTCTTGTGTGATGTATTTGGTTGGAAAGTAACACAAAACATTTTTTTTCAGCTAATACTGATGTGGATTTGCTTTTAGATGAGAATGTAGATATCGGCTGACAACAGTGTAGACATATAATTTAAATTTATATGCTTAAAATGTGTACCGGGCAGAAGACAGTGGAGGAGATATTACTTCACTCATTAAGTCCTTTTTTTCAAGGTCAGTGGCACCAGTAGGGGGAGATCTTTCTTCTGGCTAAAGGTGAATTGACCTGTTGGAGTGGGGGAGGGTGACTATGTAGAAAATACCATTTTGGAATTGGCTTCTGAGAAAGAATTCATTAGTTAAAGCCTGGATATTCTGTCTTAAAATCACCTCTAAATTGTGACACCCACAGCATGACACATGTGGTGAGGATGATGTACTTTCTGACACATCTACCACCCTTGCTGTAGCCAGATCAGCCTCTCATAAAAGGAACAGGAAAGATATCCTAGCACTAGGCACTCAGTGGTTATTTAGATAATATCAGCTTGCACTGGCCCCAGGATGGCCTGTTAGTTCAAGCTCCAAAAATAAACAACTATTAATCACCTAATGGCAAGATGAGTTGACCAGTATTTTGGTTGTCTAAATCTCAGTTTAACCTTACTCAGTTTCTCGTCTTATGGTTTCTGTCACCCTGAAATTTGCAGCCTGCCATTTCCTGAAATTCTTTCTCCATTATATGCTTTTAGTTTCTAATTGTTCCTAGTGAAGTATCATATCTTGGAACATGAAGAAGGTGGACAATAAGGAACTTCTGTGCAGTCTTTAAACATAGTTTACTAGACATAGAGACTGTTAAATGAAAAGGGGGAAAAAAACTAAAATAGGCTTTTTGTGAGGGAAGCAGTTAGTTTGGAAGCCTTTTATAGTTTTTCAACAATCTGGGAGTAAATGTCAAAGGTAGACTTAACTCTTTCATCTGTATGAATACCAAACAAACAAATATTAAGTAGAGAATCTAAAAATTAGATACTCTAATTATATAAGATGCATGAGCCACATCCTAAGTTTGTAGGATCTACATTGGTGATTATTATGTTTTTATTAAAGTCCCTCAGCAAAATATTTTTCTTTTTATCAAAGATCTGTGGGACAGTAATGGAAGATTATGATTTAACCTAATATACATGAAGAGCAGGTAGAGGTATGGTTCTGAAATTTAGGTGAAAATGAATTTGAACCTGCACACTGGCAAACATGATATTAGTGCCAGTCAGGAACACTGTGTAGTATTCTTCTCATTAGGGTGAGAATAGCCAGACAGAGGTCTTTCAGCCTCATATGCCTTCCCAAGATTTCAGTGCAGCTCTTAATAGTAATCCAGAAATGTTTACTACATTATAATGTGTATTGGACTAGTAGATATAAATTATTACCTCTTCCAGCATCACTGGAGGTCAATCGGTTAATTTCCCAAGCAGATTATAGAAAAGACAATAGTATTATCCGGCAAGCAAGGAAACAGGAATTCTGGTGGAAGATTGACAGAGGTAAACTAGGATTTAATTCACTTGCATGGTTGTTTACAAAATTCAGTTCTGTGGACAACAGATATAAAGATTATGCTCTTCATATTTTCAGTAGTACATCCATCTTCAACAGGTATTAAATATTTTTTACATTATAAATACTGTTCATGATAAGTCTGTTTTAAATACACTGGACAACAAAGATTTTTTTTCCTGAACACTTTTGGGTTTATCTTACATATTTTGGGCTGCTAATCAGGAAAATAACCTGTAATTTAACCTATCATGTACTGTTTTATCAAAATTTTCTGTTTATGCAAAATACATTCTTCGGTACCTATTGATTTTGTTGCAGACATGAACGAAACATACACAAATGTAGAAATGTTGTTGAAGCATATCCAGAATACCAAGTACACCTGGAATACTTGTGGAGATCTAAAAGTAGTAGCTCTGCTGCCTGGAATGCATCTTGGATATACTGTATCCAAGATGCAAGTACTGTTGTTACTACATATGTGAACAGGACAGCCATACAAGAAAGTCCATTATATTAAAAAGAAATGGCCACTCTGAAAGAATTTTCTTCCAGGACAAAAACATTGAACATGAAACACTTGTTGACCCAAACAAAGGTATTACACAACCAACAATACAGCTACCCTTCAAAAAGACCTTGACTTTGTGTCAGAATGGTCTAAAACCTGGCAACTCCAAATCTCAACCAGCAAATGCTCTGTCTTACACATTGGAAAAAAGAATCTAAACACTAAATACAAACTCGACGGACATTATCTTACAGATGATCCCCACCCCGTCAAAGACTTTGGAGTCTTCATATCCAATGATCTAAGTGCCAAAGCCCACTGCAACTACATTGCAAAAAAGGCATTAAGAGTTGTAAACCTAATCTTACGTAGCTTCTTCTCCAGAAACACTACACTGCTAACCAGAGCTTATAAAACATTTGCTAGACCAATTCTTGAATACAGCTCGCCTGTCTGGAACCCATACCACATTTCAGACATAAATACAATTGAACATGTCCAGAAATATTTTACAAGAAGAGTTCTCCACTCCTCTGAATACAACAAAATACCTTATGCCACCAGACTTGAAATCCTGGATTTAGAAAACTTAGAACTCCGCTGCCTCCAACAGGACCTGTGTTTAACTCATAGAATCATCTATTGCAATGTCCTTCCTGTTGAAGACTACTTCAGCTTCAATCACAACAATACAAGAGCAAACAATAGATTTAAACTCAATGTTAACCGCTCCAATCTTGATTGCAGAAAATATGACTTCAGTAACAGAGTTGTTAATGCTTGAATACACTACCTGACTCTGTGGTCTCTTCTCAAAGTTCCCAAAGCTTCAACCAAAAACTGTCTACTATTGATCTCACCCCTTTCCTAAGAGGTCTATAAGGGGCGTGCATAAGAGCACAAACATGCCTACCATTCCTGTCCTATTGTTGCTTCATGCTTATGCTTATGTATGCTGTTGTGACAAATAAAATAAAATTTTAAAAAAATGATGAAAAATTTTGTAAAAGCAGTGAACAAGGAAGATAAATTCTACAGGGTGTTTGTGCGAATTGTTGTTTTCAAGCCAATAAGGAACTATCTGGCCTACCAAAACTTCCTATCAAGAATTGGAAAGCTTAGAATAGCAAAATACCTGATGATTAATTTTAGTTATATGTATATTCACTCTTTCCTGTAGGTCCTAAAGATAACATATATGGTAGCCCACTCCTTAGTTACCCTCATAGGTTAGTTTATGGGGTATTTCATGCCCACCCAATATCATCTAGTTCTAGCACATTTTATGAGGACTTAAACTTAGATTGCTTCATATGTACTTCAACTCTAATTACAACATTAATAGCTACTATAATGTTCTTGAGAATTATGGGTGAGGCATAATAAAGAGTGAAATAAAGAACCTTATAATTTATTGCTCTCTAATGCATTTAGAGAGCCAGAAAAGTGCAGAGGACAGCCAAAATGTGCATGGGACTACACCAATTCTTTTCTGAAAAATATATTACAGGTAGTTCTCAACTTAGAACCATTTGTTTAGTTACTGCTCAAAGTGAAAATGACACTGGAAAAAGTGACCAATGGCCGTTTTTCACACTCATGATCATTGCAGCATCCTTCTGGTCACATGATCAAAATTCAAAATTGATAACTGGCTCATATACTGTATTTATATATGATGGTTGCAATGTCCTGGGGGGTCATGTGATCACATTTTTCAACCTTCTGACAAGCAAAGTCAATGGGGAAGCCAGATTCATTTAACAACCATATTATTATCTTAACAAGTGAGGTGATTCACTTAATAACTGTGGCAACAAAGGTCGCAAAATGGGGCAAAACTCAGTTAATAACTGTTTCACTTGGGTTCATAAGTTGGGGACTACCTGTCCTTTTTTCCTTTTCACAGTAAGCTGCTTCCATTCTCACCCATTCAATTTTCCCCAAATAAGTCCAAAATTGCACTGCTGAAATTCAGTAATTTCATCACGTGCAATTTGAGGATGCCAGAAGACCACTAATGGTATGCAAAAGAGTTTGTGGGGTTGCCTGGTAAAGGATTGAGTCATGGTTACTTCTTGTGAGAGCTCTACATGAAATCACCAGGTATTAGAGGCAGTATACTTCTCATTTATTGGTGAATATGAACAGGGAAGTATTATGGCATTCCTATTTGTATTGATTCTGACTTTAATATTCACTCCAGAATTATTTATTTCATTTAAAAAACCGAACAACAGTTTGTGCATTTTTGGTTCTTGCCTCTTTATCTATGACTAACTTTTTTTTTTAAAAAAACAAAGTGCTGACAAAAGAAAGGTTAGTCACCAAATTGTGAAACAGAAGCGTTAAACCTATAAATAAGTTTCCAGCACTTACTCTGTAATTTAGAGCCTGACTTGGATTCTTCACATATCACATCTATGCATCTATGCATCTATGAAAAATGGGGCCGAGTCTCAAATTTAGAAGGGTGGTTCTTGCTTCTATCTTTGACCTCTTTAATGCTTCCCATTGACACAAAAGGGGAAAAAAGGTTAAATGACTTCTCAAATTAAAGCAGTAATAATTAACTACTGGCATTGTTTGTGATTTTCCGACTCTGTGAGCTAATGAGAGAGAAATTAATGCTTAGCAGCAGGAGTTCCTGATATTCAGTGCCAAATGCTAAATGTGCCAACAAGTTAATTTTGGTTTTAAGTACTTCACTTAAGTCTTTTAGAACAATGAATTAGAATAGGGGTTGTATTCATGTGGCACATATACTAACTTTAATTTACAGAAGTGTGTGTATATGTGCATGCACATGCACTCTCAAAAGCTTGCATCTTTCTATATCTATCTATTTATCTATCATAATCATCTATCCTTGTGTGTTCAATTTGTTGTGTGTTCAATCACACTCTTTCAATTCTGTTCTATTTTCTATCTTATGAAGAGAAGCAATTTGTGTAGTACTTAGTACTGTCACTGACTCAAAGACAGAACTACAATTGACTTAATAACCAGTTTCAGACCTGTTAAGAAACTATACTTGTGGTTATGAGAACAGACTTGGATCGTGGGCTCTTCCTATTGTAAGCATGTCAAGTTTTAAAGAATTTAGATTCCAAATTGACCACAATTCTCCATCAGTGGACTGATTAAATTCAGGGAAATGACTCAACTCTAAAAGCAAGCTGCTCTGATTTGGCTGTTCCACTTCACACTAGAAATGCTAGCAGAAGTTCTTTTGTGAATGTAGGTAAGAAGTTCTCAAAATGGATATTTTGGCGCAGTTTGCTTGCACTGAGGCCTTTAAAATTAATAAGTACATTAGTGTTTCATGATGCTCAAAGCAAAGCACCCCTTTGAGGTTTTGCCTAGCTCTGCTTTTACATAGCCTTGACATAATCTGTTTCACTGGGAGAATAGATCATACACCTCAAAGTCACCGAGTCTTTGATTTCTCTCACAGTATAACGGAGCAGGAAAAGGTAGTTTGAGATCTCAAGGTTTCATACACTCGCAGAGCTTCCAACAATTGCTAAAAATTTGCAACACAGCGTACTACCCTTTTGATTAGGAAATAGGGGAAAACTTGAGTGCAAGTCCTAAATTTCACAGTTTTTTTTCAAAGAAGAGAATTAAAACCTCCTGTTTTCCCCACCTCCAAAAGGGGAGGCAGGAAACGTTGACGTTGCATGTGTAAGTTTTGTAGCCATAGTCACTTTTATCACTTTCCCATGAATTTGGGTCATGCTTTGCCAAAGAACTTTAAATATCTGGCTACCAAAAGTTTACTATTTTCCATAATATAACAGAACCACAAACTGTTGGAAATCATACCTCTCCTAACCCAGGGGTCTGCAAACTGGCTGAGGAATTCTGGGAGTTGAAGTCCACAAGTCTTAAAAGAGCCATGTTTGCAGATCCCTGTCCTAACCAATTCATCCAATCAGGTTTCCTTTTTTATAGTTCACAGAATGATTAGGTAGGTCAAAAAAAATCTAACCTTTTGGAATGCAGTTGCCCATTTAGTAACACTTGGAAATATCTGATATTGCATGAACCTTTATACCAAGATTGTCTTGGCCAGTCTACATCACATCATCAGTCCCTTCTTCACTGGTCGATTATGCAGTAATGAATATTGAAGGCAAAGAGAGAGAAAAATCTAGAAAGGAAAAGTTTCAATACAAGTTCTGATTTTCATAGAAACTTATTCAAATTTAACATTTGCCATTATTTTTGTCTGCCTGATGAGCGCAACCTCCATTCCAGGAACACCTTTCTCATTACATATCAACATGGCTGACTGGGGTGAGACACTTGTTCCTCAAATAAAACCAAGATAATCAGTTTTAGGTGTTTGTATGACCCACTGATCCCATCCACTTCAAGTATGTTATGCCAACACAATCACCACTGAGATACTGTGATATTCCTATCTGTCTGTAGGCAGACAATCGCCACGTAAGTGGATTTTCCAGATATTGCTTCCATTTGGAATAAAAAAAATATGTCAAAATGTCCAGGATTGGAAATCTAATCCCAGTGATTTCAGAATGGAACAAGGACAGAAGCAGACAGAGGGAGATAAATCATAGTGTTTCTCCACTGTAATTTCAGATGGATGATCGGCTTTTCTAATCTGCCTCCAAATTAATGGTCAACAAGCATATAACTTGAAAACCATAGATTTAAGATGCTAAAAGACAATAGCCAAGGATTAGATTGGTTTAGGACAGCTCTTGTTCTGTCTCTCCCTCCCTCCGTCCCTCGTTCTCTCTTTTTCTCGTCCCCCCTCTCTCTCCCTTTTTTTGTGCCTGTCTGTTTCTTTGTTTCTCTCTGTGTTTTTTTTTCATTGTAAATCTCTCGTCAGAAATATTTTGATAAGAGAAAAGATTAAAATCACGCATATGGCAAAGACTTTTGACTTTATGAAATAATCACTGATGTACTGGCAGGGCAGGTTTCATTGTTATATAGAAAACACTGATTTGCTATATCAGTGGGGCATGAGATATAGTAGAGATATGCGCAATAATTAATTGGTTTTTTCTGTCTATCAGTAACCACATAGATTTTCTTATGGATGATCTGGCTCCAACCTGGTCCTCTAAGTCTTCCAACAGTGTACAAATTGCTGCTGTACCAAGTCCATCCACCTTGCTGCTGGTTGTCTTCGTCTTCTTCTCTTACCTTCTACCTTTCCCAGCATTATAAATATCTCCAGAGAGCTAGGTCTTCACATAATGAATCCAAATATTGGATAATAGAGTTTGGTATTTAATATAGTAAGACTGAATTAGAAAGCAAGCTTGTGGTTTTTACATAACTCTGGGGCCAGTTTTGATGAGAGTAGGAAAAAGAACCATAACTAATTTAATAACCGATTCACTTATTGCTATAGTAAAGCCAAAATAAAATTTGCACCCGCACACTGCACATTTCATGTACAGCCGTCTCTTTAGAGCATTCATTTTTTTTAAAATTGAAATGTGGTAGCAATCTTAATGCAGCAAGCTGGTAACCGTGCAGTTTTTTCACACAAAGCCATGTTCAGCTGTTTTTACAAAATCCAAAATATAGCCAAAATCTTTATGGACGTCCCTATTTTTTTATGCAGCAATAGACTACAATCCAGTGGAATCTCTCAAAGAATAGAGGAGAAGCCACTCTTGACTTCTCCTTGACACAAATTGATTGAAAACCACTGTAACCTGGCCTTACTGCCAGTGAACATTTTGGAAGAATTATTTAGTACAACTAAATCTACAAGGCTAGTCTTTATTTAGCATCTGTCTTTCTAAAACACCTGAGCTTTTTTTAAATGAAAGATGTGATGTCAGCACCGAGCACAGGCAACTGCTGCTGAAAACATTAGAAAGTAATATCTGTGAATCCTCAAATGGCAAAATTAAACACAGAAGCGTAGCAGAAGGTCCAATCTAAACAATAAAAGAAGCCAACTAAGTTTTATCCTTTTTGAAATACTTGTTCGCTTGTCCTTCTGCACTTGGGGCAAGTTCCTTCCAGTTGAAATAACAATGTTTGCTGTTGCCCACAGGTTTCATAGTTACATTATCAACATAATGACTGTTGCTCTCTTGAGACATTTCCATTATAGTTAAAACATTTTAACAAAAGCTGGATACCTTACTGGCTGACTATAGCATTGTGTGCAGACTATTACATGACATAGCATTGAACTTGTATATATGATCTCTTACAGCTTTTCCTATATTGTTGCTGTTCTTGGCAGCTTACCTAAGCTGTACAATAAATCTCAAAATGAAAAAAACAAAAAACACTTTTTGGCTTCAAGTCCTACACCCTGCCATGACATTAGATTACAGAAAGCTGCTCTCTTTTTAGACACCCTTTTACAAACAGAGCATCCATAATTTATGATTTCGCTGTAAAATTCTTGCAACACTACGCCAAAAGTATGGCTCCTCTCTAATTAAATGCCTCTCAATAGGAAAAAGGTGACACTGATGTGCAAAACATCGAGCTGTACACATTTCACATTATTCCTGAGGGCCTCAACTTCCTCGTGGGCATGGGAGGAATTACAGAATAGCAGAGTTAGAAGGGACTTTGGAGGTTTTCTAGTCCCACCTTCTGCTCAAGCAGGAAACCCTATATCATTTCAGACAAATGGTTGCCCAATTGCTTCTTAAAAACCTCCCTGTTGGAGCACCCACAACTTCTGGATGGAGGCCAGGCCTGCAATGGCCTGATGGTGATCTGAGAAGTTACTTGCGCAGAATAAGAAGGCACATAAAATAAATGATAATTTGCTTTGATGGTCCTCCTGCTAATTTTCGATATGTGTATTAAAAACCAAACAATCTCCCCCACCCCTTTGGAATTCCATTTTTTAAAACTCATACTGTTAGGTGAAACAAATGAGCCTGCTGTTACTAGTGATTAAATATGATTAAGATTCTTATTAATCTGTCATTATTAGGCAAAGACAAAAAATGGAGATTATAGATTGTCCTTCCATTAAATGTAAAGTGAGGGCTTAATACTCCTATCTCTATAAAATATTTCACTAGTTTTCTGTGTTTCCTTTAAAATTTATAATGCTGAATGTTTGCAGATGATACATGCGATGACTGTTCTAAATAATAATATCTGAGGTTGTTTTTTTTGTTTGTTTGTTTCAATGTAGATTTGGTCCCGGATTAGTGATCTATTGGTATGGATTTATCGAGGAACTAGACTGTCATCGCACCCGAGGTATCTTGCTCAAAGACTGTTTCCCTACTGACATTGCTGTCCTTTGAGGCAGAATGGCTGAGCCACGAAGGTGGAATAGACAAATCCGGAAGCAATTTTATTTTCCTGAAGTATAAACTACTGGCAACATCTGTCCTGAACTTCAACTGAACTCTTACTGGCTGGGATCGCCCTACCACCTCTTTAGACAAACACGTCAAGAGTCTCTGTTTTACTTCAACCCCCTGCTGATGCAAGCAGCCAAAAAATACCGACACAGCCCCAAACATTATCAGCATTTCTGCCTCTGTCAAACAGTTTATAGATAGCTGTAATCTTTCTTCCTTCCGGATGGCTTCTCTTTGCACTTTCAACAAAAGAAGAAATGTAGAGGTCAAAAGGTGTGGTTTTTAGTTTTCCTCCCTATAGCAGAGTCACCTTAAAAAAAAAGAAAATGTCTTCAGTCCCAAAACCTTTTTTTCTAGTAAATGTTAAAAATCTTGCTATTACAAAGGTAATTAATGTCAATCTCCATTTTCCCAGGCTCATTTTGGGCCAAAACAGGCTTTTAAAAAAAGTCACTCATCGGTGCATTGTTCTAAAGCCTGAATTTCTTGGCTTTTAGGGTATTAGCAAGACAGTTGACACTTCTATAAGTATCTAGTGTTGTTGAAAGTGGAAACATAAAACTGCAGAAATGCTTTATCTTCAAACAAAAAGCTTTCCATATTGTTTCTTGAATTAAAAGTAGGCATGTTTATGGATTGTAGAAGATGTAATGGGCATTTTAATGCTAATGTTTTAAAGCAAAATAAAGTGGGTCATTATTTGAGCCTTTATCTTGTCCTAATAATCTGATTTGCAAAGATATTTTTAAAATCAAAATTAAGGCAAAGGATTTCTTTAGACAACATATTGTGGACATGGCCTAGAAAGCAAAGCTCCGGACCTTACATTTTTGATCTATGTATTAAAGGTCATGTTCATAAGCATAGAAAATTATAGCAAAAAAGGGCATATACTCAAATTTAGCTAGTTGGGTCATATAGCAGAGATTAGCAGTCATATAGCAGAGATTAGCAGTTATATTTTATAACTGCTTTAGAGGACAGGTTTCCAATCCAATAACTTTTTAGGCCATTTTTTTCTTTCAAATCCTATGATGACACTTATTTTTATGATTTGAAAGAGTAAACTAAACTTCTATATGTTTTTATCGTTTAAAATTCTTCACGAGTTTATTACAATTCCAGGCTCCTTAAAGTCATTTCTGTCCTGCACAGAATTACTTGAAGCAGAACTATTCATTCATTCCTATCAGGAATTCTATGTAGAATGTATTTTAATGTCTAGATTGGTATGTATTCTAGGTTATGTATTCATATCTCCGGTACTGATTTTAGATTTAGCTTTTCTGCTAGTGACACATATAGAATTCAAATAAAATATTAGAGAAACAGCACTGATTCATAATATACCATCTAACTTATACATAACGGAAGACATCCATTTCACAGAAGATAAACTAATGAGGCCACAATATAGCTTGCTCAACAATTTGAATTTGAATCTAGGAAGAAGTGAGATTCTGAATCCCGAATTTCTCTTGCTTGCTTTTTCACTTCCTTTTTTCTATCTTTTTCCTTTTTCCTTCTGTCTTTCCTCCATCCCAGCCCCCACCTCCCACAAGCTATTCAAGGAGCTTCTTTCAAAATATTTGTTTGATCTGGAATTACTTTTCTTAATGTCCTTTCTTTTTCATACACATTTTTCGCATTTATCCAAGCGTGCATACCAATATGGAATCCGGAATGTTCAGAGGGAAAAGGAATTAAAGGTTACCACTTCACTTTAGATCGTGTCCAATTACCTAGCATGTTTCATATGACTATATTCTGATATTTTCTTTTAAAAAATCCTATTTGCAGAAACTCACTTGCAAGAAAAACAAAGATCTTGGTAAATGTCAGAGGTGTCTATGAGCATTATGGCAACCATGTATGTTTTGTTAAATACTTCATGCCTTTATATATCCATTAGATCATTCTGCCGAACTGCGAGTTGCTGAGTTTTTCCAGACACCAATTCTTTCAAATAAATATTTTCGCTTTAAAAAAAGAAATAATCCTTCTCTGTCTTTCATTAAAATAAACAGCCTCTTTCCCACCCAGCAATTCTACCGCACTATATCTTGGCTACTTGGCAGAGATAACCCTGCAATTTTTGCCATTTCTTTGGAAGATCAAACTTTTCATCAGGACCTTATTTCAAACAGCTGTAAGTCAGCAAGTTATTTGTATTCAACGTGATGCAATGGGCTGCTTGATTTGCTGGTACTTAAAAATGACAGAAGAAATCTGCAGTGTGTAACTTATTGAGGAAGCAAAGAAAGCAACATTTGGGTTGTTTTAATGGCATGCAACTGGGGAAAGAACAAGACAGTCTTGTAGCATTGTCCTAACAGATCACTGAAAAGGCTTCATTTTGTGGAAACTGCAACAACAGATGATACAATATTTCTTTTACGCTCTTCTCCTCACTAAAGTAAGTGAAATTAAATGTAGAAACAATATGTTGAAAATACTTTTCAAACATCATCTGATCTTTGTGGGTTGTTTGGTGATTTAATATTAATTTTATTTTCAGGAAAGAAAAATAAAATGAGATGCCCTTAATTTGGTATATAGTATACCAACCCATATACCAACTTGGAGAAGACTCCTGAGAGTCCCTTGGACTGCAAGGCAATCAAACTGGTCAGTCCTAGAGGAGATCAACCCTGACTGCTTTTTAAAAGACCAGATCCTGAAAATGAAACTCAAATACTTTGGCCACCTAATGAGAAGGAAGGACTCACTGGAGAAGAGTGCCTAATTCTGGGAAAGACTGAGGTAAAAGAAGAACGGGACGACAGAGAATTAAGTGGCTGGATGGAGTCACTGAAGCAGTAGGCATGAGCTACATGGACTCCAGAGGATGGTAGAGGACAGGAAGGCCTGAAGGAACGTTGTCCATGGGGTCGCGATGAGTCGGACATGGCTTCGCAACTAACAACAGCAGCATACCAACTCATATAGCATATGAATTTAAAATCTGCCTAATTGTCTTCTTAGTTTTCAACTTTATATAAATGCTTTTGGGTTTTTAAAAAATAAAATAAAACAAGTCATAAGGACTATAGAATTTAATTCTGCATGTCCTAGTAGTGCATTGCCCAGTCACACAATCTATTTCACTATTGTTTTAATTGACCTACACAACTATAAACAGAAGTTTACAAGCTACAAAGATCAGATTCAAACAATGTGCAAACCTAAACAAAAAACACATTATGATCTACCAGAATTAGGTCAACTGAATTCTGGGAGATAAGATTCCAATCTACCTAGGTGTTAGATTGGAAAGGCTAGATTTGGAGATTAATCAGTTTTAAACTGACAGATACTTTATTTAATTATTTATACTTCCCATCATTTATACTACTAGTTGCCATTTCCAGTGATATGCCCGTAAATTGACAGTAAATAGTAAATAGACTAATATTAATTTTTAAAGTTATACAACAAGACCAAAATTGCTTTGCAGACAGAAAATGCATCACTCAGTCAGTACTTGGCAGACTTAGTACTAGATAATAGAATATGTTCCATGTAGTCCAGTCTGCATATTTGGGTTATGGAGAGGTCACATTTTACCAAAAAATTCTCAGGTCAGAGGAATTATTCAAAGCTTTTTCTCCTGGGTGTACTAAATATTATTTGAACATTTACTATTAAGAGCATGCCAGGATTCAAAAGATTAAATTGGATGCATTTATGAACTAAATAATAAATAATGCAGATTTAGTTCCTCTTGTGTTTTTTTTAATTTTCCTGTTATTGTTATATCTACGACTCTTATACAAAGAGCAGCTTATGTCAGCTACTATAAATTATGTTTTGAGTACAATGGTAATCCAGTAAAATTATTTCAAAATCTGATCAAAGCAACTCAAAATGTTTCCTCCCCTCAACTTTACTATATTAGAGGAAGAGCCTCATTTTCCAGTTTTAATGGAGTCAATTTAGCCAAGAGTTTGAGTGAATAACATGAAACCAATAAGATGGAAGGCCCTTTTTTAATTTGAAAAGGCATAGTATTGATTTATTTAAAGGCCATTGAAAAGAAAGCTTTCCTATCACTTTTATAACAGTCTGTACCAGTAGTGGGTTGCACCCGTTCAGACCAGTTTGCAAGAACTGGTAGAAAAATCAGCGGGAGGCTCCGCCCACCCGGATGTCATCAGGAAGCTTCTGTGAGCAAAGCGAGCATGCACGCGCGTTCCTGTTGCAAGCCGGTAGTAAAGGTAAATAGAACTCACTCCTGGTCTGTACATATAATATCTGGTTATAAATAATATCAAAGAGAAGTTCTAACGTCAGCTTTTAAGATCACACATTAAAATGCCTATCTCAAGGTAAACCTATTTGGGAGTATTATCAACTGTGTAAGTACAAGATATTTTTTACTAAATGTATATAGTTATACTGTCAGCTTTGGAAGCCATACTAGGCCGAAGGCTTCCATGTGCTGCCACAATTCTGTGGGAAAGGAGGGGAGGAGGGTGGTAGTGCAAGAGATGACTAGACATAATAACATTTTCTGCCGGTCAAGATCAGGCTGGGTTCGCATCTGGAGTGATGCTTCGACATGGGACGATTGAGGATTGGAGCATGTGACCGGCTGAGGGGTCATGAGGGTGGAAATTTTGGGGTTTGTATTACTGAGGGAGAAAACGGAACCTCCAGTTTTGGTTTTCCTCCAACTGTGCCAGTTTATCTATGTTAGTAAAAGAACTTTGAAAGATGTTGGTTTTGGAGTCTTTTCTGCAGGAGGGGTTTTCTGGAACGTTGACATATACATTTTTTACTAAATGCATAAAGAATCCAATAGGCATCTCCTTGATATTATAAATATATTTAGAATGAAATTCTTCTCTAGTATGAAAGAATAATTCGAATTATAAGGGTAATATTTGCATAATAAGCAATACTACCATTGTATTGTAAAATCTGCTTACTTATTCTTTGACCAATTTAAGAAAGAACGGTCAAAAGCTAACAGTCCTGCTAGCCAGAAATTTTGTGTTCAGTACACAATGTGTATACTTGGAGCAGGTCTTCTTGGCTGCATCTCCAAGGACTGCTAAATATACAGAATTAAAATAAGTGACCAAATGCTTGTTCTTCAGATCCAGAATACTGAGACCTGGCAGCAAGCTTTTAAAAAATTTTAAATTATTGAGTGACTTGGAAGACCGCTGCTTAGAGTTACCAAGGAAACCTGGAGAATGGAATATAACCAAAGAAGAATACAATGTAATCTCCAAAAACAGTAGAAACTATAGGAACTCTATAGGAGAAGATGAAGCTAAAGAGGAATTATGAACGAGGACTGCAAGAAATAAAAAAAACCAGACAAACAAAAAGGCTATGACCTAGTATAGGATCTCTGACAAATGATCTCCAGTCTCATTGCAATAGCCAAATGGGGAGTAACTAAGATTAATTTCTTGTTATAATTTAGATTCTGGACTCCTGTTAATGCATTCTAAGATCTACAAGCTTGTTAAACATTCTATTTTCTCATTCAGACCACTGACAAAAATGTTGAATAGCACAGCACCTAGAAGAGAAGTTGGGGCACTCTACTTCATTCTTTCTGCCATGCTGAAATGGAACCATCAATGAATACTTTTCGGATGTGATCATTCAGCTAACTCTGAGTCCAACTGTATTATACAGCCAATATGCTACCATTTATGAAGGGAATATCATGAGATGGTCTATTGAAATTGTTGTTAAGGTCCAGGTACCCTGTATCTTTATCATTCCCTTGACCACTCCCAGATCAATAAACTTACTCTGGCACAATTTGTGACAAATTCATTCCTGTTTCTGTTAATTGTAGCGTGATTATCCAATAATCTCTTTGAAGACCTTTTCCATTATCAAGACAAAGCTGATAGATCTGATAGATACTGTTTCTTGAATTGTCCTGCTTCCTTTTTTTGGAAATAAGAGACGGCATATGCAGTCATCCAGTCTTTTGGAACTCCAGAAGTTCTCAAAGACCATTGAGAAGACTGCTAAAATCAACCCTTGCTAGCACACAGGTAGTAATTTATCTGACTGCGGAGACATGAATTCATATAAATTAGCTAAATTCTGTGTTACTGTCTCCTGGTCTATTCTCAGTTGTAGTTCCCTCATTCTCTTAGTGATATAACAATAACAAGGTAAGGCACCATTTCTCTTCAACATCACCTATTACTAATTATCCAGTTTCTACATGATTAGACCTGTATTTTCTTGGCTTTCTTCCCCCCCCCCCCCGCCGCTGTCCTACCTTTAAAAGCCACGCCCACCCAGTCACATTACTTCCTCACACCAAACCATGCCCACAGAACCAGTAGTAACAAATTTTACATTTCACCATTGGGCCTCAGCCAAGCAGCAGAACCAGGAATATGGGGTGGAGTTAATCTTTGATGGGAGAATAATCCAGAGGATGGGGCCACAAGAGAAAAGCCTGTTCTCCTAGGCCCTGCCAGACAACATGCTTTGGCAGATGGCATCCAAAGTAAGCCCTTTCTGCTAGAGCAAGTGAGGTGGGCTAGTCCTGTTGGGATGAGATGGTTTCTCAGCTACACTGGATCCATACTATAAAAGGTTTTAAAGGTAATGACCAACACTTCAAATTGAACCCAGAAGCAACCCGGCAGTCAGTGCAGCTTGCATTACAGTGGGGTCACACCTGTTACTCAAGGGGCCTCCAGATTTGTACATGCTACTGCATTCTGTACTGGTTGAAGCTTCAAAATACTCTTCAAGCATTGTTGTAATTCAACAGGGAGATGAACAGGGCATGAGTGACTGTGTGCTGAGTCTCACAATTCAGAAAAGGGTACAACTGGCACACAACATGAAGTTGTGGAAGGCTTCTCTAGATAGGACAGTTACCTGCTCTTTGAGCAGGAGTCACAAGTCTAGGAGTAGCTTCAGATTATGTATCAGGTCTATCTAGGGTAATCCTCTGACAATCCCAGCTGATTTGCCTGATCGTCAGAGGCTTTTTTTTTTCTTTTAAAAGCATTTTTTTTTTGCCTTTAAAAGAAAAAAAAGGCCGAAGAGGTTGTAGAAAAAATGCTTTTAAAAGGCTCTGACGATCTCAGCTGAGCCACGCGATCATTAGAGGCTTTTTTTTTTACTTTTAAAAGCATTATTTCGGCCGAAGAAAAAAAGTTAATTTTGTTAAAAGTAAATTTTAAGTAAAAGTATAATTTTAAAGTATATTATATATACTTTTATATATTATAAAAGTATAATATATTATAAAAGTATAATATACTTAAGTAAAAGTATAATTTTGTTAAAAGTAAAAAAAAAAGTCTGATGATTGCACGTCTCAGCTGGGCACAGAGGGGTGACGGGGGCAGGGATTTTTGCTACTGGTTCTCCAAACCACCCACCGCCCTCGCTACCGGATCAGGTGATCCGGTCTGAACTGGGAGCATTTCACCCCTGCTGATGGCCCAAGAGTGGTTCACCAGGTAGAGAAGATCCCACCCATCCACCCCATGCTACCCATCTTTTTGGGTTTTAGCCTTTCTATTCGATTTGTATAATTTTGTTTTCTAGTACTTTTTACTGTTTATTATACTGTAATATACTGTATCAGTGAGATGGATGATATAGGAATGGAGTGAAGAGGATGGAAGACCACGACAGGACAGGACAGCAAAGCAAAGCAAAGCAAAGCAAAGCAAAGCAAAGCGGAAAGGAAAGGAAAGGAAAGGAAAGGAAAGGAAAGGAAAGGAAAGGAAAGGAAAGGAAAGGAAAGGAAAGGAAAATGGAGGACAAATTCACTCAAATAAATGTACTAAATTCCTTCATTTAGAACTGGCATAGGTTCAGGCCGAAGTTCCATTTAGTCCCACAACTGGACCAGATGCATCAAGAAAGCTCACAAAAGAGTGTTAGCTTCCATCTACCTTTGTTTTCCTGGTAATTGCTACACAAGAAGTACTGCCTTTGATTCTGGAGGTAGCAGCTATCAAGACTAACCAGCCATGAACAGATACTCTTCAATTTTATCTAACCCCTTAGATTATATCTTTTGGTTGTTTTCAATTTTGATATATTACCATCGTTGTTCTCTTGACTGAGCTACAGATAGAAGATTCAAGTCAGGCTGTTTTAAAAAGTTAAGACCAAAGTCAATTAAGAAATACTAACTAAGGTTTAGGATTTAATTGAGAGCCTGAGGTGAAATGATCATTGACCCAGTTGGCTATTGATTCACAAAATAATTTTTTAACTGAGAATCTTCTTCTTATAATGCAGCTCAAATATTTGCTCATATCAAAAAGTCATTTTGATATTTACATCTTGTGCTAAAAGGGCATGAAATAATGTTGACTAGAAAGCAGACTGCATGCCATTCTCACCTCTTCCAAAATATGAATTCACTTGGCCAATCATACTGTATTTTCAATTCATATTATTGAAGGATGCATTAGAGCTATGCCTGTGCTAAGACAAAAATCTATTACGCGATACACTTTAACTAACATTTAACAATTAAATTACTTTAAACGACTTCTAACTGAAAACTTTTCTAATAAAAAAACATGCAACAGGACTGGTACTGTATGTTCATGCTGTAAGATAAATTCTAATAGCAATAAAGATTTACGTCAGGAAGGTCCTTGTCATTAGCTTAAATCCTGGGTTATATACTAAAATCATTAGGAAAAGTGCAAATCACACAAACTTCAATAAGATTAGTAGTGTGAACAATTGGTTTGGCTAATCAACCAACGAAAATGCTTTCTTTGACTATTTGAGGTACCTCAAAGCTTAAAAATCAAAACTTAAGTCTATTTTCTAAGGTCCCACTCCATCCTGTGAGGCTTCTGTTTGTAGGACTGAATATAATTTGTTTCACGAATGAAGGTGAATATACATGAATTACATGTATATGTGAATATACATGAATATACATGAAGGTTAATGTTGCAGGATCCAATCCAATCTGGGTCGGTCACCAGGACCAGCAGTTTTGTCTTCTGAGGTTTTGGACTCGTGCTAGAGCCCATCTAGAGAGAAGTTCCCTGCACAAGTCCCTGAATACGACTGACCCAGATTTGATCCTGCCGCATATGGGCTCCAGCACGAGTCTGAAAGCTCGGAAGGCAAAACCTCTCGTCCTGGTGACTGACTCAGATTGGATGCTGCAACAATTTGTTTCACTGAGTTTGGACTTTTGCATAGAACATTTAAATTCGTAGAATTTAACCAAAAATCTGAAAGAAATTATTGTATTATCCCCTCCCCCAGATTACGTTCTAATGTATTGCAAGATGTTGGCAGAGTAAAGGCATAGCTCTGAAAAAGTGTTATATGTGAATCAGTTTTATGTTACAGGAATTTGCTACCACTATAAGGGAGATAAAAGCAATAGATTTCTTAGTGTACATTTTAAATCCCAGGCTCTCTTCAGAAAGAAAACTGTGGAAGTAGTCAGATCAATTTTTGTTGGAAAATTGTTACTGCAGCAGAGTCCATGGGCTTGAAGCAAAACAAAACTTCTGTCAGACTTCTGCAGAACTTTCACATACAAAGAAAAATCCATTAAAGGGAAATTACTGAGATTTGGGGAATATTGTTTCTACCATAGAGATGAAATTAATGTAGAAGAACTATATTGTAAGCCTTGTCAATGAACTCTGCAATGAAAGGTGCAAGTAGGGTTAAAATCCACTCTACTTTGTTAGCTGAAGTTAATATGCCACACTAAGAGTGTTATGTCTTAAAATCATTAGGCTTAGTCTCAAGAGACCCTGCAGGAACATATGACAAGGCTGGGCCCCTTTAGAAGGATGACACATGAAAAAGGGGGGGGGAAATCAAATAAATAAATCTGAAGGGCTTTTTCCCCCCCTGATCATTATAATAAAGCCAATCTCCCATCTGTCTCACCAGCCTTTTATCTCACCAGAGATACAGGTTCATTACAAGTTGAGCAGAGTGGAGTAGCACTGTGGGAATTTGTTTCAGAACCAGTGCTCCAGGGACAACAAACAGCACAAAAGTAAGTGAGGAGATGTGCAGGTGAACTGTCCTTCTTCTGAAGACACAAACGAAGTGAGAATTGCACAGAAATCAAGGAAAAGGTCTTTGCCTAGTTATTGTTAAAAACCTTAGTTAGTAGGCTAAAAAAATAGAAGTTGAGAATTACAGTTTAACATTTTACCTTCTGACCGTACAAATATTTACAGAAAAGAATTGTTTTGGACCTTTTGGTACAGTGTGCATTTCTTCATGCAATTATTAGATGTATTTTTCTTAATCTAAAGTAATGTTTAGGGCGCAGGAATATCTGAGTCTGTTTATAGAATTCTGTTTTAAAGGTACACCACTTAAAATTGGAACACAAATGTTGCTCTTGAAAATTATCTGTTAGAAATGACTTTGTCACAAATTCCAGATGTACACCATATAGAAACAGAGCCCAGTTTAAGGAAAAAAATGCAGCAATATTTACCAAGTAATGTGAAAGACAGATCTGCCAACAGGATTCACCATGGCCTCTATTCAAAATTACAACCAACCGGACTCACTGTAGGATTGTTACCATCTTCTGAACATCAATATGGTGCAGCCTTATAAAACATTTCTCTCTTCTCAGGATATTTTCCATATGTCTACATTAGAGTCGGGCTGCTGAAAAAGATATAACAATACAATTTGTATTGTATTGTACTGGACAAACCATATTTAATTGCAGTAAAGTTCCCTCAGTATAGGTTTTACAACCTAAGTATGCTTATGAACAACAGAGAAACAATTTTGATCAGCTCATACTTGTCTATACATTATCAGACCTGCATTCTGGGGTAGAAAAAAAGGGGAAAGAATGAAAATTGCTTTATACTTTCTTACAAAATTCCATTTATCCAAAAAAGAAACAGGGAGAAAAGAGATCAAAGTGTTGCCTTTATTTTTCTAGTTGTGTACATAAGAGACTAATTGAAAAATGGTAACTTCTCTACTATTCAGGTAAGGTCTTCTAGAGATGAAATTTTCATCTCTAAACATAAAAGTGTATGTTTTATATCTTTCTAAAATTAAGCAGAGGAGAAAATGGGTACAAGGTTTCAAGGGAAATTGTTTAACAACAATCCCTTTTGCCATCCATGTTTGATGTACTGTATCTATTAGAACAATTTCTAAATCTCACAGAATCAGCCTTGTCTTACATATCTTCTTTATCCTGTTTTATATTTTTTATTTCTGCATGCACCAAGAAAAATATGCCATATTTTGTTGCCTTATAACTTGTTAGAGGTAGAGGTTCCCCTCGCACATACGTGCTAGTCGTTGCCGATTCTAAGGAGCGGTGCTCATCTCCGTTTCAAAGCCGAAGAGCCAGCGCTGTCTGAAGACGTCTCTGTGGTCATGTGGCTGGCATGACTCAACACCAAAGACGCACGGAACGCTGTTACCTTCCCACCAAAGGTGGTCCCTATTTTTTCTACTTGCATTTTTACGTGCTTTCGCAACTGCTAGGTTGGCAGAAGCTGGGACAAGTAACGGGAGCTCACCCCATTACACGGCAGCACTAGGGATTCGAACCGCCGAGCTGCTGAACTTTTGATTGACAAGCTCAACGTCCTAGCCTCTGAGCCACCGAGTCCCCATTATAGCTGGTTAGCAAATATTAACAAAAGTCAGGACAAATCAGCCTTAAATGAAGAATGTAAGAGTTTCATTAAAATAAATTTTAAGGAAACCATTTATAGTATCCTTTCATTAGGCAAAATGTGCTCTCTATTTAACTTTCGCTTAATCTGTTCACATCTTCCAATATCAGGTATCACTAAACCTGGTTTGATTGTTCTGGAGCAAATCATAATATGTGAAGTTTTAAAATGAGAACCCTAGAAAGCTGAGCAATATAATGTGTGTGATGTCGAGAAGCCAATAATTATAATAATTATATAGGTTTTGTTTTATTTATATTTATATATATACATATGTATGTATGTATGTGTATGTATGTGTGTGTGTATATATATATATATATATTTGTTTTCTGAGGTTTTCGCGGGTGTTTGTATGTAGGTCTTTGGTTATTCAGGTTTTCTCCCGCGTAAAATTGGAAGTGTCTTGGCGACGTTTCGACGAAGTCTCATTCGTCATCTTCAGGCTTCAGCTTTGTGCTTCTGGGAGCAATGTGTGATTGCAGCTGTTTCTTCCTTTTTAACTGCTAGTGGGGGTTTGAACTGATTGGGTGGGAGCTTGGCTGTGCTCTGATTGGATGGAGGTTTTTTTGTGCTCTGATTGGCTGGGGGTGTGTCCTGTTTGGGTGGGGGCTTGGTTGTGCTCAAATTAGTCTGAGTTGCAGGGGGATTTGAGCTGGTGAGCTGCACTGCTGCTGTTTGGCTTCGTGGTCGTGGTCGTGCTACATCTTCATAGTGGGTGTCAGTCTGCTGCATGTATGGATTGGAGGGGTTTGAAATGGCTAATGTTGCAGCTGCGGTCTGGCTTCTGGTCCTTGGTCGTGCTTCCTGATCAGTGTGGGTTTGGGTCTGCTTTCTGGGTGGATGTGTGGTGGTGACATCCTGTGTGGACCTCGTGAGTGTGGGTCTGGTGTCATTCCTCGTGTTAAGGACTCGTTTGTCAATAAGGGCGGGTTTCCAAATGGCTGGTAGGCAGGAGGTATCATCTCGTTTGTTCATGCTGTGTGGGCGTTTTTCTATCTCGATGGCTTCTCTGATTATTCTGTTGTTAAAGTGTTCAGTTTTGGCGATAGTTCTGGTCTTTTTAAAGTCAATATCGTGTCAGTTGGCTTTAAGGTTTGGCTTTAAGGTTTGGGAATATATATATATTCCCAAACACTAATAGAACCTCTTATATTTTTATAAATATTTAGCAATGATTAATGCTGTTAATAAATGGTCAATCAATGCTTAGACTGGTTAACAACTGCAAAACAGGAATGTCTATCGATTTGTTGCAAGGCTACCAACTGTATGATTTGGGTTAATACAGCAACATATTGCAGTGTGATCAGGATGAATTGCAATTTGTTTTCATACTCAGATTTCCATATTGAAGATAAGGCAGTCTTAAATGTATCTCCCAGTTTTTCTAAGTTGTATTATCCAGAGTGAATTCACTTCTAAGGTACAACTGCTTACACTGCTTTCAGTCATGAAATTAGGTGTATGTTGTAGGTATTTGGTTAGTAACCTCTTTCTTTCAGTTTAAACTGTCAGTTTGTCTGTGAATAGGATAGTAGCAACCCAAGGAATATAGTGAAGGGACAAATCATGTGGAAAGACCACTAAATCCTTTCAGCAAGGTAAGAGGTGATAGAAGAACGGGGGGGGGGGGAATGCCAGCTATGGACCTGCAATTTCTGTCCAATCCAGGATGGTTAAATGTTTCTAGATCCAACCCAAGAATGTCCAATTTGCATTTTCACCATCATTCAAGGATCAATAATATAATCCCAAGGGCATTGAAATTAGGGGATGGGAAGGCTAGATAGCTCTGTCCATTCCCATGGTTCCTAAGACAGCAGCTTTAATTATATTGTTCTTAGCTATGAGTCCTTCAGTGTGAACAAGATTTTTTTCAATTTTTTTCTTTGATGATCTCATATTCATCAGAATTGGAAATGGAATTTAATTGATTTGCCTTTCATATGTGAGATTTTCCAGCTGCATCATTCACAATGTCTGATTTGATGTTTTCAGACAATTAGTTCAATAAAGAAAGTAAATAAGTAAGAACACCCAAATGTAGGCCAACCCAACTATCACATAAAATCGATAGTGTAAAATAGTTGAAGTCCATTTGTTCCATCTGAATTATTTAGACTGAAGTCCTATAGGCAAACAAAGATCTTATTGGAATTAACAGAAGTTGTGTTTCACAACTTTTTTCAACTCTTTGTAATTTGATGGGAATCACTTTGTGAGGACTATCTATTAGTTACTGCTTGTTTGAGTTTTTGGAAACTCATGGCTCATCCTTGGATCATTCCTGCTATTTTTTAATTGTATTGCTTTCTCTCAGCTTCCTTTTGTTTGCATTCAGTTATTCCAAATAATAAGTTCTCCTCCTTCTCTCTTGTGCCCTTAAACATTTTAAAATATTTAATTTTTAGCTTAAGTATTAATGCTTTTAGTGATATATGCAATTTTACTTCATCTAATACTGAAAGATCTGTATTTCTTATGATAAGATGTTCTCAATAATTTCCTCTGGCACCATTTTTCAAAGATATCCATTTTTCTTAGTTCAGTCTTTGTTATGGTTCATATTTCACAATCATAGTTACAACTATGGAAATCACAGCTTTGTACGCCTAACTGCTTGTGAATTGCATCCTGAGGCTCTAAGGTTTCTATTTCTTTATATAACAAGTATGATTATGTAAAAAAAAATGATCATGTGCTGATTCTATTTTAGGGAATTTGTACACATAGGTTGGTAATATATCAATGGCCTCTAGTCAGAGAAGATAGTCTCCGGTGATATTTGTATTAATGGATGAATATCTTGGGCATATTATAGAATTATGTTATGTTTACAGAAACATCAATATTTACTTAAAAGCAATCCTCTGATCTCTTTGACTCTCTAACAGTCTAAGCATTGATTAACTATTAATTAATAACTATAAACTTTCTATAATCTTAATAATAAAAAATATAGAAATATATGTTAGTGTTTGAGAAGATACTATGCAATAAATTATAAATAAAATAATGAGCTGTGTTATTGACTTTTAGATATCAAATGAACTCTATCCCTGAGATTTCATTTAAGAGCCTCGTGTACTATGATTCACTCTGGGACAATTAAACCAAGTTTACTAATTCTTGATGTTGGAAGATATATATATATATATAAAAAAGATTAGAAAGTACCAATAAAGGAGAATATTTGTAGCTCAGGGTTGAAATGAGGGTTCCTGCTTGGTGCTCTCTGAGCTTGCTTATTTTCTTGTAGGCATTTCATTACCTAACTAGTTAGAAAGTACATATTTGCCTGGTGGAAGCATAGTATGAATGGTTTCCTTAAAATTTATTTTGAATAGAAGCTCTTACATTCTCAATTTCAGGTTGGTTTGTCTTAAATGCATACATATATGTTCATCTTAGCAATACTAATAACTAAGGGTGCCTCCAGAAAAAGTGGAAACTAGGCAATAATCAAATATTAGAAGATAGAGTGCTTAAGGAACAGCCTTTTCTTTTCTTTATATGATAAAGATTTGTTTTCTGATCTCATCAAGAATCATGAGCCATTTCAGGAACAAAAATGATGCTGTAATCATTCTTCCTACGAGTTTTAAATTTCCAACTTGAGAATCCAGGTTTTACAATATTAATTTAATGACTGAGGGTGAGAAGAGAGGTTACCTAGTCTGGCAATAACCTGCTTGATTAAGGGGCAGTTCTCACTTGCTAATTTCTTCAGCCCCAGATCTAGTCTACTTAGTTTGTATTAATTGTATTTCTTTTAAACTATTCCTTTCAAAAATCACAGCCATCTTGTCAGAGGATGCAGGATTCATGATAGTTCAGGGATTAGAGGGGCAGCAACTAGATAAAAACAAAAGGAGGGAATTATATACATGAAGACCAAAAGTGGACAAATAAAGAAAAATCAGCATCCATTTCAAGGAAATGTTTGTTCAGCTTTGGGGTGGGGAAAATATGAAGGCGCAAACAAGGCAGACACTAAAGTGAAGCTCCTCTTTGCTTAAAAGATGACACTTCCATCATGTATTGGCTAGCTAAAAGAAGCCTTGTTTTTCTCTGCAGGGAGTAGTACACCTGTGTACTGACCCGATAAGGTCTTAGCCTGTTTGACTTAGGAAGACTTACCCCTGCTGTCTTCCCCTTGATTGGCAAAGGGCAGCTGCTACTTGGTCTCTGGTGGCCGTGGGTCTTTCCATCTGTCATCCTTGGGGACGCCACAGGTTGTCTCCAGCTATGGTAGTGTTGACTGGCTAAGCTGTCTCTTTTCAAATGTAGACAGGCCAGAAAGCTGCATGGTGGAAAAGCTTTGTCGAGAAGTGCATGAAGCATAGGGATGGACAGTGCAACACAGCAGGGAAGAGAAGGTATTGGCCATCCTCTGCTAGCTGTAAATAACCAGACATTCGATGGTGAAGTAAGAAAAGAACAGGCTGAAAAAGATTTATTAACAGAAAGAGAAAAACAAAGTGGCCACAAGAAGGGCAAAATTGAAACCATCACTAACTGGCATGGTAGAAGGGGTTCAAAATTTGATTCAATAGAATTCTTTGCAGCCCAGCATAGAGAGACAGTAAACTAATTCCAAAATCTGTGTTTCTGTAAAAATTAGGTAATCTAGTCTCAATCGTATTTGTTATTATCCATTCACCTCATCAGCTTAACAAATGCAACAGTTAATTGTAAAATCAATATCATGTCAAAGGGAAGGGTTGCTTTCTTTTTATTTTTCTTTGGCTTTTTTCTCAATGGGAGTGTGTTATGTGCATGATTGTGTGTGGGTGCTAACAGCATGTGAATATCAGAAAGTAATAAAGGGAGGGAGGGAAAGATAACTGATTGTTTTACTCAATGTGCAGTATTTATTGTATGCGCACTGTGCAAACTCACTACTGTGTAGGCTACTTATTATGTACTTTCTAGATACTTACTATAAGTCTACTTCCAAAGTTGATTTTGTTTCTCAGGATCTGAAGAGAGACTCAACAAAATAAGATGCTACAAATGGTTTGCAGCAGCGTTTTACCCCAGAATAAGTTATTCTGCCGATACCCAAATAATGACTGAGAACTAACTTTATTTATTTGCTTCTAAGTCACAACCAAACTCACATCATATTCTTTTATATTGCATAATGTATTCATAGAATTTGATCATATAGGATAAGTAATGGTACATGGATCCTATGTACATTGAGGCACCACCTGATCCTGCAATCTTATTTTGGCTAAGAAATAACAAAAACAGAACAGTTGTTTTCTATAAGGTGCTCTAGGTGCTCATTGGCCTTAAGCAGGGCTATTTTCAGAGGAATTGGCAGCATTCAGAGCTTTCATTCAAATGAGAAAATGATAAGGACTTCTGAAGTTATAACTGAAATGCAAAAGGTGTAAAGCCTATTTGCACTTACTTGGCAATAAGAATTGTTGATCTAACTCTGTGATGGTGAACCCATGGCACATGTGCCAGAGGTGGCACACAGCACCCTCTCTGTGGGCACGCAAGCCGTCGGCCCAGCTCAGTTCTGCCACACATGCGTGAATGCCTCCCACCGGCCAGCTGGTCTTTGGGTCTCTGCTGTGCATGCATGGGGGGGTGGGGTGCATGCGGGGGGCCCACACGTGCATTCATGAGGGGCGGGGTACATGTGGGGGTTGCTTGTGTGGGGTGCATGCATGGTGTGAATGTGCGTATGTGGGCTGCATGTGGGGGGGCACATGTGGGAGGCGCATGTGGGGACACATGGGGGGCCATGAGGGATGGGGTCACGTTAGCATGCACAGGAGGGCATGCACGGGGATCATGCATGCATTGCATTTGGGGGGGGGTGCATGCTTTGGGCTGTCAGTCGAGAAAAGTTTAGCCATCACTGATCTAACTTATTCTGAATAATAGAGGCCAAGGTAGTACCAGAATCCAAAAGTTCTCATCCCCTGGGAAAGGGCATCCTTTCTTTGTAGTCTGGGCTTTTGCCTATGACAATCCTGGGAATCAGTGAAGCTCACTATTCAACCAGAGACCTACTTTTCACAGAGCTTTGGTTCTCACCCCACACTAAGGCACAACGTGGTTTTTGTAGTTCTAGCTTGGCATATTGGGAGAATTCAGAATTTAGCACACCAAAGGGACCACTGCCAATAGGCAGGGGTAGTAGAGAAGGGGGAAAAAATCAAGATGGCAAGATTGCAAAACTACACTCAAAGGAGGGTTGTGAACAAGTACAAAAGGTTATCCATACACCCCAAGCCCTGCTGATCTTCCTCATTGTGTTAGGGAGAGATGTTCATGGAAAGGATGAGCATATGAGTGTGTGTCAAGAGTATATAGTCCCAGCCAGGTCACCCAAGGTAGGAAGGTCATCCCAGCTGTGCAGCTAAAGCAAACAAGCATCTATATTGGGCAGCAGTGACACAAATGATCACAGCAGCAAAGGCATAATTTCATACTGTGTGGTAAAAGGCAGTGATAAATTATTCCTGTATTTTACCAAGAGAATCACAATTCCACCATAAAGGAACTGGCAATCAAGAAATATGCTGCAGACTAGCACTTGGTAGGGTAGCAATGAAGGCCTGGAAAAGATATTCAGAGCTGGGATATACCTACAAAACCTACATTTTGTAGGATGTACCTACAAAAAATAGAGAATTGTTCAAGCAATGGGTTTTCCCATGACAATCTGTAGAAGTGAAAGTTTGACTTTGAAGAAGCAGGATAGAAAAAATATTGAACTTTTTGAACTTTAATGTTGGAGAAAACTGTTGGGCAATACCATAGATCAGGGCTGTGAAACTCGTGGGCTGCGAGCCAGATGCGAGTCAAGTTGGCCATGCCCATGCCCAGTTTGGAGAAGGGAAAAAAGTCGCAATACGTCATGTGATAATGACATGAGTTTGACATAGATAATTAAGGGGAAACAAAAGGATCATCAAACAAATCAACCAAGCGTTCTCACTCGAGACACAATGAACAGACTCAAATTATCTTATTTTGGATACAATATGTGAAGTTCTAGTTCTCTGGAAAAATGGAAGGAAGGAGGAGAATGAGTAACAAGGTGGAATCAGTTATAAGTGCACTATTGGTTGACTGAAGGTTGATCAGGTTAGGGAAAGATTATCATGGAGAGAAGCTATCAATTAACTGGTAAGAGCTGAACTTATTTGATGACACATAATCAACCAATGACAAAGGGAAAGGGCTTTGATTGCACAGGGACAAGCACCATCTTAATTTTTTTTAACTCTCCTGGCTTATGTATGAAACCAACATTGAGATTTATTTAACAATACAACAGTGTGTGAACTCAAATTAAGAAGATTAAAACGTTTTTCTGGAATATTTTTTCTTTCTCTCTGGTTCTTTCATTTAAGCTAGAAGATGTTTGTGGTCAAAGATGGAAGCTTTCCATGCGTCTATAATTGGATATTCTTTATTTTCCCAGGACTAGCCTTGAGAAACTTGCTGGCACATCATCGCTAAGCTTAACAGCCTGGCTTCATCAGTAACTCTGCTCCTTGGGGGAAGAAAATAAGGTAAATTATTTCTAAAAAACAAACTAATCCTACTCTTTCTATTCCCACCGCATTCTCTCATGAAACCAACTATACTTGGCAAATCTACTTACTAGAGGCTACATTTTAAACCAGAGGTCTCCAACCTTGGCAACTTTAAGACTTGTGGACTTCAGCTCCCAGAGTTTCTCAGCCAGCTTTGCATTTCCAATCAAATAGTGCAGGGAATTGAGAAAGGAAATGGAGAATGGAGAAAGGATCATGAATGAGACAAGAAAAGAGTTGAGCATTTTTATTTATCAAATCAAAGGATCAATTATCAAATCTGAATGTTTTGTGGGTGGATGGATGGATGGATGGATGGATGGATGGATGGATGGAAGGAAGGAAGGATTTTTTTTAAAATAACAGGTTTGCACAAATGATAATCAGTCTAACTAAAGCTGATTATCTTTCAAAATGGCTACTATAGGTATGACAATACCTACATTAGTCGCTCAAAATGCTAATTCCAAGGCTGCTGTTGCCTTAATATTGAAAATCTGGTGGAGAAAGATCAACGTAGGCTGTTTCCTCCTTCATTTCCTCCTTCATTCCTCCTCGTGGAAATCTATGGTCGGAAATCTGATGATCTGAAACAAATCTACCATGTATCTGCTTTTATTCAATCTGTTAACAGATTTCTCACACTCTGGTTTAGGATATGATTTTGAGTTGTTCAAAATTGCTTGAGAATACTTCCAGCAAAAGCATGCTGGAAAGATTCCACGACTGGTTCCCTTTTCTAAATTTTTATCATTCTCTGTTTTCTCTTCCCCCACTTTTGGAATCCTCTCCAGGGGTCCAGATTGAAGGGCAGCTTGTAAAAGGTGCACAGTGGCAAATTGTAGTCAACTTGCCAGGGCATTATAAGGAACATTTTAAAAAAATGTTTTCTTGTTTTTGCTTTTTTAAAAATACTTTGCTATATTTTTCTATTTGAAATCTGTACTTACCAGACAAAACAAGTTTAAAAATGCAAGCAACACTCTATCACATATCACAGGGTTAAATATGGTTTGATTCCCTGCAGAGATATCGAGCAAAATCTCCTCACTAGTGTAAATCAAAGTTTCTTGATTTACTGCAATGTAGTTTAACACTGATTTATACCAAGAGCAGATCTGCTCTACATATGTAGCTTAATTTTTCTCACTGCATAAAGCTCTTAGGATGCTTCTTTAGATTGTTCATGAGTTGCCATAAATATATGCTATAGGCACAATGAAAATTATGGCAAGATTTAATACAATAGAGTGGCAGATAGAATTAGTTCTCTGATAAATGAACCCAGAGCAAAGATAAATGACTGGTAGATCATTAGACTGACAGACCAATAAATAGTTCAGAAATATAACTTGCTCAGTGTATTGTGACATTTTTCCCCATTGTTTTCAAATTTGTGATATACTAGAAAAAGACAGCCAAAATTGTACAGCTCATGTTATGAGAAGTATTGAATGATTCCCAAGTATCTGATCCTCATTCATTAGCAAATGATATACCAGACCTGAGCAGTAATATTATTTTCCTAACTATTTTGAAATAAGACAAAAAGGCTTTTCTTAAAATCATCACCAGGGCTTGCAGAAGGAAGGTGGGGGGTGCAGAAGGGAAGTAGGACAGAAAAACAGAAAAAGGAACTGTCTAATAATGAACATTATTTCACTTCACTTCGGGGAGAACATTGTATAAATTAGATAACCTTTTCCTTAAGAATCCATATGACTGGCCAAAAGAGAAGCCATAATCATTTGAAAAGGAATACTTTCTCATTTCTACTCTGGTAATTTTGGGGAATTCCTGGAGAATGGGTAAGGCTCCCAAACATGGGAGAAAAGCAAAATCCATCCCCATCTTCAGAAAGGGAAATCACAGAACTATCCATCTGAGGTCTGCCCTGGTGAAGTCTTCAAACTATCAAATAGCATGTTTCTGACCATAGGGATAGGAGAGCTGTAACTAAGCAGGACTTTTGTTGTAAACAAATCCAGACTTTTTTTGTCCTGCCATCCAGTGGTGGGTTTCAAAAAAATGTATTACTGGTTCTGTGGATGTGGCTTGGTGGGTGTGGCATGGCTTGGTGGGCATGGCAGGGGAAGATTACTGCAAAATCCCCTTTTCCTCCCGATCAGCTGGGACTTGGGGCCAGTCAGAATTTTTACTACTGGTCCTCTGAACTACTCAAAATTTCTGCTACCGATTCTCCAGAACTGATCAGAACCTGCTGAAACCCACCTCTGCTGCCATCCCAAGAGGCATCCCTAGTGGATATGCTAATTTTCAACTGTTGCTATCATCCTTTGAAGGCAACAGTTGAGATTTAGCATCTCAGCTTTGAAATGACATTCTTGAATCACCAATCAGTAAAACTAGAGCTACCTGCAGCATCCTGGTTCTTTCGACATGTGTCCAGACTGCACTTCCCAGAATTCCTATCGGCCATGCTTGTTGAAAATTCTGGACCTTACTTTCCCTATCCCACAGAACTGTGAGTTTGGCTGCTTGAACTTTCCCTTCAATTTTAATATAGTATATCCTTATAGTAGTCAAAAGTAGCTTATCTAAATCTAAGGGATATGTGTGTGTGCATGTGCGTGTGTATACATTTATTTTAAGAATCTGTCTCTCACCAGCTTTGCTAAAACTTAGTTTGGGAAACTACTTTTACATTCAAGTACATTTGTTGGAATAAAATTAATATGTGCACTTTTTAAAGTAGTGCTGGTAAGATACAAGAAAGGCTTTGCAATCAGATGGAAATTCTGTTCTGTTTCATCTCGGTATCCAGCTGGAATCTTTTCTTTCAACTGGAAAATACGACTTTGTGTTATGCCTCTTTTTGGGAAATCATGTACAGCTGAAATGGAAGCAAGGGGCAGGTGGGAGAGAAATAGCAGCCTATAGCGTGGGTTTCAGCCAGCTCTCTTGGTGAGGGCTGTCAGAAGCTTGTTACACTGAAATAAATGTTGTTTGGCTTCTATGTTTGCTCCTTTCTGAAAAGAAGACAAAACTAAAACCAGTTTCTTAAGAACAGTTCTCAAATGGTGTCATTGTGACTAATGGTTCTTTTATAACTCAGCTCATCTCTTTAGGCAAATAGCACTCATTCATAAATTCTCCAATTGTCAGACCAACATAAATGATCATTTGTCAAAACGTAATAAATCTCAGGGAGCAGCAAAATAGGATAAGAAGACCTGCTTTTGTTTATTGGGCTCTTTTTTTGGCTGTATTGGAGCTGCCAGTCATGACTGGTTAGGCATTGAACTGTTGCTCTGAGCTGTGTAACATTTTGCATTGGAAGCATCCCATGTGTGCATGTGTGCGAGAGAGTGTTAGTGGTCCCCCAGAAAGGGTAGTTGAGTTGTAGAGCTACTTTTGTCAGTGCCTCTGCTTCTCCAGATGGCTTGATATTAACCTCTTAGCTTAAACATCTTTTTAGAATTCTTTATCGAAAACTCATATTTGATGTATAATCAGCTGAGCCATTTGAAATCTGTCAAGTCTTCAAGATGTTGCCATGCTTGCTTTTCACATTGGAAACCTTGAAGCCTTGACTCAAAGTTGGGAGAAGTCGATCAATAAAGGATGCCATGCAAGGAAATGTGACTTACATATCCTAGCCAAAATTAGGGCGGAATTCACTGCTCTCTCAAGATGTATTTAAGTTTAGGAACAAGACCAGTTTTAGAATTACATTAAGTAAGAATTTAAAGCCTTCAACCCTTTTCTCATTGATCTATAGTTATTAAGAGAAGTTTAAAAAAAACTCTTGAAATGTTGGCATAAATTTGAAATAAAGGCAGGAGGTTGGTGAGTGGACTGCTGCAGAAGGAATGTAATGTGACAGCTCAATCCACAGTGGCCATTCTACCAGCACTGATACTATAATGGCATTTCATGCAGTGATGCCATAAGCTGCAATCATTCGCCACTACTAATAGCAATTTGGTTCATTTAAGCCCTGCGTGGCAGTAGTAGGAGCAGATTTAGTGGAAACAAATCAGGCAATCAAATAGCTCTTGAATGTCCAGCAACTTTACTGATCAAAGCCTACCAACATTGGTCTTTAAAATCAGTGTACTGATAGCTACTTCAGTATTCCTTTGCTTGGTAGCAATGGCCTTATTGCACAAACAAACCACTGGTAAGTCAGAGCTGGGATTCTATTGCACGTTACATTTGCTCCCAGGTATTCAAGTGCAAAATGACACTGTTGACTTTTAGAAAGTCTTGCAGAAAATACAGCACATAACTTGGCTATGGGTGAGATGAGAAAAAAATATTATCGTTATTTATATTATATAAAGGGACAAAAATATATAATGGACAAGTTTAAAAGAATATAAAATACAGTTTTCTTTAAAAGAAACAACCAATCTAAACAGCAATATAATCCATCATTTGGCTACAGGTGAAATGAATTCAATTTTAATTGATAATGAATTTGCAAAAATTTTAAGGGTGCCCCAGAAAATCAGTTACTATGAAAGAAGAAAAGGGCTTAAAACCATTCCTGTAAACTAAGATGTGGCTTTTGTTGAGGACAGGCATTTTTAAACAATACCAGTGAAAGGCAGGAATCAGTTTTAGAAATGGAGGAGAGTTGCTTATCATAAAAGGCAATTAGAACATATTATGTATTAATTCTGGTTGTAATTCAACAATTACAGCCCCGGCAGCTCTTTTATTCCTTTTAATTGGCTTTGCTTACAGTTTTGATACACACACACACACACAACTGTGCCTGATGAATTATGGTTGCATCTCTCGCAGAATCTCATTAAACTCTGTTCCCAGACATATTTTATTTCATCTTTTACTACATTAGTCTTGCATTGGATCTTACAAACATCTGATTGGAGTTACCTTAAAACTTAGGAATTTATATTAGAGATGAGACCAAATAATAAAAGGGAAAGGGAAAAGGCTCTGATGACAACAACCTTGAACTTTTAAGTAAGTTCAGATCTGAATCTAGATTTTACAATGGGCCTCATTCTCCTTTTAAAACAATTTTAGAACCAAAGCCTGTAGCAACAGAAAATGTTGAGCACCACATTTGTGCAGCTTCTTGTAGTTTCTTTTAATTATTCCCTTCTAGTATTTTGCCCTTTGAATTAATTTTTTCTCTCTGTTGCTACAATTTAAAGCAACATTCCTTGAGTAATATGGCATTCAGGTTTCTTTTATGGAAATTAATTTGGCCCTAACTGAATTGTGCTTATGCATTTCATATTGTACAAAAGGTACATGGAAAAAGAATGGTAAAATATGGAGTGTCCCTCATCACTGTTGCAGCTTAGTAAGCCATGATCCTTGCTGGAATACTCCATTCCAGTGTCTCTTAACCTTTGCAACTTTAAGAAGTCTGGACTTCAATTCCCAGAATTCTCCAGCCAGCATGATTTTCTTACCATTATGATAAGAAAAGCTGTCAACACTGGAATCTAATACTGTAAAGCTGTAAACACTGGAAAGTTACCACTGGAATCTAATACTGTTTGCAGCTGCAATTTCTAAACATAAGGGGAATCCTGCTGGATCAGAGTGAAACTCTATCTGGTCCAGATTCTATTTCCTTGGTAGCCAAACAGAGAGTAGAGGAAGTACACAAGCATGATTTCAGGGAATTATGTTTCCACCAGCAACAACAGTCAGATGGCTTAAACAGCAGAATAAAAGAACAACGTGATAAAATTAGAATACACTGAAAATTTAATGAAACCAAATGGTCTCAATCAGTTACTGGGAAAAAAGGAGATCATAAGTGAATGCAGAATTGCAACCACAGTGCTTTAGAAAATGCTTATATTTCATGGCTTTAGTCCCAAGCTGTCTATTCCTAATAAATTAGACTAAATAAATTGGTGTAATCGTCATCAGCCATTGGCTTGGAGACAAGTAGGACCAACTAAATTGACAATAATTTGTTTGGATTGAGTTTAATTGGACAATGAGTGTTCATCAGTTGTAAAAGATAAAGTTGCAGGCATCAGAAGTGGAATGGAATAACTTTATTAAAACTGCAACTAAATTAAGTCCTCAAGGGAAAGTCTAAATCCTAAAAACTAGCATGGGAAGCTAGTTGACTTTAGCCAGTTGCCTTGGCTTAAACCTGATCTGCTAAAGAGTTTGGCAGCTGTAGTCTTCACCAAGATAGATAAGCAGATGCTCTCTCCACAGCAGTCACTTTCCTTTGCCCAATGTTACTACCTTTAGCATCCCTGACTATACCCATTTGGTATAGTACTGCCCTCTGTCTGGGTGAAACTACTGCACACCTTTTTGAGCATCTAGGTGATTTTGTGCCAAATATTCAATTAATCTTCTGTGGGGAGGGAAAGTGCTTTAAAGAATGGGGGAAGTGACCTATGTTCAAATAGTAATCAGGATAATTGAGAAGAATGAACTCCTTCCCAAGAATATGAAGACTCATATCCCCAAAGAGCCAGTGATAGCTGAGAAGATATAATAATAATAATATCAGAGTTGGAAGGGACCTTGGAGGTCTTCTAGTCCAACCCCCTGCCCAGGCAGGAAACCCTACACCTATGCTGTAGGTCACCTGTGACCTATGCTGCCCACTCTCCAAAAATCAGGCCAGCCCTGCACTGTAGCTTTTCAAGTAAAACCCAAACCCGAATATCTGACACATATATCTACAACCCATCCCCCAACCTGCATGCAATTCTGTGCACATTCTTTATTCTTCCTGACAAGGCGTGTTAGCTGACATCATGAAACCACAACCTTTGATTCCAGGGTTATATGTGACCCACCCAAACTCTTTTGACGCTCCCACTGCTCCCTCTTAATGCAATTTCTGATCATTGCTCCCTGCCTTACTGAGACCAAAAAATACATGTACACTGTAGCATAAGCCCTAAATAACATGGTTATAAGCAGGGGTGAAATCTAAAAATTTTCCCTACCGGATCTGTGGGCATTGCTTAATTGGTGGCCGTGGCTTGGTGGTCAGGTGACCGGGTGGGTGTGGCCAATAATAAATAAAAATAATAAACGAAGTACACAAAACAATAAGAGGTTCCAAAAACCAACTTTCACACTTTACACACACACACACACACACACACACAACACAACACAATACAACTGACTCACACACAATGTAAAAGCAGCTGCACCTCACCCAAAATGGCCTCTGCAACAAGCAGGAACCTCACACAGCCACAAAAAGCTCAAAAACCAACTTTCACACTTTACACACACACAACACAACACAACTGAGTCACACACACACAAAATGCCACATAAAGCTTTGTGAGATTTTGTGTGTTTGTGTAGTTAGAGTGAAGCACTACAGAAACATACCAAATCTCAGAAAGCTGCACAAATATTTTATTTTATTTTATTTATTTTATTTTATTTTAGTTGCTTAGTTTAGTTTAGTTTAGTTTAGTTTAGTTTAGTTTTAGATAAAAGCAGCTAAATTTAAAACTTCCTTAACTTTAAATTGCTATGTCTAAAAAAAAAATAAAACTCCTAAAAAAAACCCCAATTAACTATTTTTTTAAAGTTCCCCCCTCTCTTACTTACTCAATTGAAGGGACAAGGCAGGCATCTGACAACAGCCAGTAGGACATGTTCTTGTATAGAAACAGGAAGCTCAACTAAAAAGCCCAAAGAAGGTATAAAAGCCCACCCACTCTCAACTCCATTTTGCCAGCTGTCCCAAAATCACATGTGGTTGTTGGTTTTGCTTAATCAATAAATGGAACCTTTCTTTCCAATCAGCCTCCAGCCTCCATTTTATCTCCAGTGCCATTCTCCCAGATTGGAACTGAACCAGATGGATTTTCCTTCCAACAAGAATATCGGATTAGGGAAGGCTTACTATCAGTGATGGGATGCTGCTGGTTTAACAACCAGTTCGGTGAGCGTGTGCGTGCACCTAAGGCGCTTGCACGTAGTGCTGAAAATGGAGCATTTAGAAACTTAGCTGCTTACCTTCCAAGTCAGCAAAGGTAAGTAGAACAGCGAGGGGGGGGGGGAATCAGCTGTGCTGCATGATTGAGATGAACTATAAAGCAGGAAATAAAGGACAAGATAGAGCGGGGGCAGGTAGTGGGGCCAACTGATCATCGGCGCTACCAGTTCACCCGAACAGGTATGAACTGGCTGAATACTTCCTCTGCTTACTATCCTTTACTGTTTACCACTGGGTCTACTCCAGACTAAATATCTGTAGACAATATTTAATATATTAAATATGAGGACCCAGACTGTTGGAGGCAATATGCTGATTCTGTAAACCGCTTAGAGAGGGCTATAAAGCACTATGAAGCGGTATATAAGTCTATTACTTTTAAAGTGAGAAAGACTGAAAGTTTGATTTGGAATGCCGTTATGTTACTTCTTTATTTTCAAACTTTATTGGAATTTAGTTTGAAGTATCACACAAGCAGGCAGGGATCTTTCCTCTAATCCAATTCAAATATTGGATTACTCAGTAAACTCAAACTGCCCAAGGAGCTGCTCATCCAATTCTACAGAGGAATTATTGAGTCTGTCATTTGCACCTCTATAACTGTCTGGTTCGGTTCTGCAACCCAACAAGAAAAACACAGACTTCAGAGGATAATTAGAACTGCAGAAAAAATAATTGCTACCAACCTGCCTTCCATTGAGGACCTGTATACTGCACGAATCAAGAAGAGGGCTGTGAAAATATTTGCAGATCCCTCGCATCCTGGACATAAACTGTTTCAACTCCTACCCTCAAAATGACGCTATAGAGCACTGCACACCAGAACAACTAGACACAAGAACAGTTTTTTCCCGAAGGCCATCACTCTGCTAAACAAATAATTCCCTCAACACTGTCAGACTATTTACTGAATCTGCACTACTATTAATCGTTTCATAGTTCCCATCACCAATCTCTTTTCACTTATGACTGTATGACTATAACTTGTTGCTGGCAATCCTTATGATTTATATTGATATATTGACCATCAATTGTGTTGTAAATGTTGTACCTTGATGAACGTATCTTTTCTTTTATGTACACTGAGAGCATATGCACCAAGACAAATTCCTTGTGTGTCCAATCACACTTGGCCAATAAAATTCTATTCTATTCTATTCTATATGAGGTGAGGCCATGCTTGGCTTTTGAAGATGGCAGAACACGTTCTCAAATACAGACTTAACGCTCAGGCTGTTACTGATTTGCATATCCAGATCACCCAGCAGAAACAAAATTGGTCTTTCTCTGTGCTGTGATTCGAAAGGGTTATATGCTCAGTTAAGAAGGAAGCGGGGTTGCTCCATGGCTGAATGGAAAAGCTCTCCCCCTATCCTCATTTTCAGCAGTAGGAGAAAACTTTAAATCTAAGGAAAATTCATTTGGTACCATGTTCACAATGTTTATCCCAGTAGGGTACGATACAGTATGTGAAATGGCTGCATTTCACAATAATTATGAAAGAGAACAAACATATGGAATAAATATAAGGCATAACAAAAAACAGCAGTGTAAGTTTAAGTCAACCACCGAGTCTGTCAAAACTAGTAACTTGTTTACTGTGGAGAAGTCAATGAGTTAATAGGTCAAATGGGCTTGGCTTTGCCGGCATTTAGATTCTGGTCTAAGCGTATATGATTAAGCCACTTGGCTAAAGCTAAGCAGGTGTGAGTCTAGCCAATGTCCAAATAGCAGCAGTCTGGGCCAGGGAACCACCTTGATTTCCATGGCAGGAGAAAGGAAGGAAGAATATCAGGAATATCAAGGAGACCTCAAAAGCTTGGGACTGCAAATGCCAGAATCTCTGGCCTTCCTGACAGAGGCTAGTGAGGATTGTAGTTCCCTGCCATAAATGTGCTGTGCTTGCAATCCAAGGCCTATTTATTTGTAAGCCCCACTGAACTCAGTAGTGAGCTCAAGTTAACTCAGTGGGATTTCCTGCTAAGTAAATATATATTGGACGGTGCTGTGAATGAATGAAATCATGTTGCTAGCTGCCTGCTCTCTCTTGCAGTGCTTCTGCTGCAGATCGTTGCCTTCTTTGCATCGAATGGCCAGTTTTGAGTGGAAATGCTTTAATATGCATGGTGTGGAAGTTATTGCTAGAGAAGGGAAGGAAGGAAAACAGGCAGACAAACATGATGGTTGGTGAGCAAGCTCTAGAAATTTTTTTTTAAAAATCCTGGTGGGAAAAAGTAAAAGAAAAAAGAAAAAAGGAATTGCTGTTGTGCAATGTGTAAAATATTAACAATGAGAATGGCACCTGTCTGGGTTTTTATTTTTTTTATTTTTAGGGCTAAAGCTCTAAAGACACCAGGTATCTTAAAAAAGGAGGACATTTTTCACTTTTTTTATTTCATTTAAAATTTGGTCTTTCCCAGCCTTTGAAATCTTAGCCATTTTTTTAACGTGCAAATGTGAAAGGAGACTGGGAAGAAAATCCATTTCAGGCATATGCAGCTCCATAAATTACTTTTTGTGGTTGAAACAGTATTCGCTTATGTCATGAGTTGAACATCCCCCTTTATTAGAATGCTATTTATTGCCACCAGCTGCAGCGCTCAGCTCAGAAAGTTCTTGACACCAGTGATTGCTTTCAGCACCAATGCTTCCGGCTGCTAACAGGGGCTTCTCTTTCCAAAGGCAGCCATTCTTTGTAAGCTTTTCCTTCTGGTGCACAGACACCTCCTGTCATTGTTATCCAGGAGCTTCGATGGGGGATGGGCCTAAACCTTTTGATGTTCAGGCATCATTTGAGCTATAAGATTTTCTCCCTAACATCCCGGCCATATTTGCTATCAAATGTGTCCAGGAATGCCAACCCATCAGCAACAGATTTCTTTCCTTGCCTCTAAAATTAATTCCAGTGTATAAGCAAAGGGAGAACATGTTGTACCAGGGAAAAATATTACAGAAAGAGTGACTAATATAGGTACAGACACTTGCTGACCTCTCTTGCATCTCCAATCAAGAGCTAAATGTAAAAATAATAAAAAAAAGGCTTCTCTGGAAGACCATTATTAGCCTTGCGTAAAATAGTAGCTTTGCTATTTTCTTGTCTATATTGGCTACTAAGTTAAGAAACCAAACAGAAATGAATCAAGACTGGAAGAAGTTGGCGCTTAATGCAGTCTTGGAACAGTCTCCAGACAGATCTTGAAAGGAGCTTGTATGTGTGCAGCCTCCAGGGATAAATGTTACCTACTCGGTTAATTAAAGTGATGTGGTGGCTCAGTGGTTAAGATGCTGAGCTTATTGATCGAAAAGTCAGCAGTTCAGCGGTTCGAATCCCTAGTGCCGCGTAATGGGTTGAGCTCCCATTACTTGTCCCAGCTTCTGCCAACCTAGCAGTTCAAAAGCACGTAAAAAATGCAAATAGAAAAATAGAGACAACCTTGGTAGGAAGGCAACAGTGTTCCTTGCGACTTTGGCATTTAGACATGCTGGTCAAATGACCATGGAGATGTCTTTGGACAGCGCTGGCTTTTGGCTTTAAAACAGAGATGAGCACCGCTCCCTAGAGTCGGGAACAATTAGCACATATATGCGAGGGGAACTTTTACCTTTACCTTTTACTCTGTTAATTATGCAAATCTCTCTATATTGTTGCTTTGAAAACCTGTTTTATTTCATCCACAATTATGGCCACTCTGCAGAGTTGGATGATACTGCCAGCCAGTGCTGGGAGGAGATTTGTATGCTGTTAATATATAATTGCAAGCCATTTTGGTGTAGTGGTTAAGACACCAATCTAGAAACTAGGAGATCATGAGTTCTAGTACCACATTAGGCACAAAGCTAATTGAGTGATCTTGAACCAGTCATTCTCTATCAATCCTAGGAAGGGAGCAATGTCAAACCACTTCCAAAAATTTTGTGGAAAAAATTGCAGGGATTAGTCCAGGCAGTTGTTAAGAGTAAGCCCTAGTGATGAAAACCTCTGGGTCAAAGACACAAAACACAAAACAAATTATAATTATATAATGACAGCAACTGCTCTGTTTGTCTGACCACATTAGGCATGATTGCTGGTCATTTCATATGGATTTTATGTTAATGAATTTCAGTGAAAACTCTTCTATCTCTAGAAATGCAATGAGTCAAATGGAGGATTTGGATAGGGTTGTGATTCTCCAGCTTTGTTTTGTTAATGGCATGTATATTTTTTTTGTTACTGTTACACTGTGATATGAGGATTGCAATTAAAAAATCGTCAAGTTCAAGTTTTAGTCATAAAATACTTCTGGCTTTAATTATGAGTATTTCTCTTACACCAGAACATCTACTTCCTGACATCTGTTTTAGCAAATGCACAGAAATGGTAAAGAGCTGAAGAGCTATTTCCAATTAATTTGGATCATAGAGCAGTTAATCAGTCACACAAAATAAAAGGAATTCCAACATGAATATATGGAGCTCTTGAGCAATACACATACAGCTGTATCGAAGGATCACTGGTAGAAAAATAATTTTATACATCTGCAACAAACCTTTAACATGTCTGAACAATTATTGTAGGGAAAATAATTTGCCTGGGTTAATTCTCATACCAACAGCTATTTGCATAATAAATTATCAAAAAGTACTGGAGATGTCTGACATAAAGGTTTCGTTTTAGAAATACAGAAAGTCTTAAAGTAACAATAAAAAGAGTCCATCAAGAATAATTTTTCAGTAATGCAGAATGTTATGTTCTGCCTGGAGTTCATATTTACACAGATTTCTTTCCCACTGCTACAAAAAGACAGGTCTTGGTGTAAAATACTTTGGTGTCTGCAACTGGGTGTAACTTGGAAAAAATGTGGAAAAAACTGATGAACTGAATCATGTATGTTACAGTCCTCTAGCTACTACATAGAAAAAGTAGCTACTAAGATCTATATTTGGTGGGTATTGATAAAAACATTGATATATTTTAAATAAAAATCTTTTAAAAGATTCTTTTAATCTTTTAAAAATCTTTTAAAAATCAGTTGAACTGTCATGATCAAAGGTGTCAAATCAAATCAAATCAAAACAAATCAATGGAAGGCATTCCTGAAAACTATCAGAAGCAAAGTTTTACTTTGTATTAAAATTAATATTCTGCAGTTGTGCCATTAGTTACAGAAGGTCAGGCTGACCTGCACTAACCAATAAATCAATGGTCAGGTATGAGGTTAGTTGTTTAAGACCATTGAAAATTATTGGTACACAAGGTTGAAATAAAAAAAGCCACTGATAGGAGGGGGAAGGAAGGAAAGTGGAAGGAGGATCTTTTTGGTAATTTGGCATTTAAAATAGTTATTGAAATTTAAGTGGCCGTCTTGTGCCATATCTTACAATGAAGTCACTAGCAACATATATAGATAATCTTAACTCTACTGCAACCACTTCCCCAATGTAAGGATTGTATAATAATTGAGATAATAGTAAAATGTTTATTCCTGTACAGGTTTATCATATAAATCCTAGTAAAGAACAAATTCAACAAAAGCATTTACATTTGAAATCCAGGAGCCATCTAAACGTTAGACGTTAGACCCTGCACATTGCTTTTATTGTCAATAAAACTTATTAACTTTACAAATAAAACAACAGGGATCCATTTTCAGTATCAGAATTAGGTGCCTCTTTGTTTCACGCACAGAAATCCACCCAAAGTTTTCTTAACATAACATAACATAATAACAGAGTTGGAAGGGAGCTTGGAGGTCTTCTAGTCCAACCCCCTGCCAAGGCAGGAAACCCTACACCATTTCAGACAAATGGCTATCCAACATTTTCTTAAAAATTTCCAGTGTTGGTACATTCACAACTTCTGCAGGCAAGTTGTTCCACTTATTGATTGTTCTGTCAGGAAATTTCTCCTTAGTTCTAAGTTGCTTCTCTCCTTGATTAGTTTCCACCCATTGCTTCTTGTTTTACCCTCAGATGCTTTGAAGAATAATTTGACTCCCTCTTCTTTGTGGCAACCCCAAGATATTGGAACACTGCTATCATGTCTCCCCTAGACCTTCTTTTCATTAAACTAGACATACCGAGTTCCTGCAACCGTTCTTCATATGTTTTAGCCTCCAGTCCCCTAATCATCTTTGTTGCTCTTCTCTGCACTCTTTCTAGAGTCTCAACATCTTTTTTACATCATGGCGACCAAAACTGAATGCAATTTCAATTTCTTTATTTCAGCAATCTAATATAAAATGCATAGATGCATTTTTAGAATAGAATAGAATTTTTATTGGCCAAGTGTGATTGGACACACAAGGAATTTGTCTTGGTGCATATTTTACACTATCAAGAATCAGAATTTTGTGCAGATCTAAGCAAATAACTCCAAAACCAATAGATCCTATCAGTTATCCTTCCCTGATCTGGACTAATCTTCATAGACTGAATTTGCTGTACCCACATGACCCCAACAAGTGTTTACTTGTCCTCTTGAACATCTGCAAGGAAATTGATTCCACTGCTTCCTTAAGACAGCTATTATTACAGTAAAGAATTCTGACTGGTATCTAATCTTAGCCCACATTCCTGCTCTTTAAACCAACTGTCTCTTGTCCTCTTTTCCTAATACATAACAATTGTTCTCTAACTTCTTTGTGGCATTTTTCCAAATATTTGAAGAAAGATATACAAATTCTGTAAACTCACCTTTTTTTTCTAAATTAAGTATTAACTCTTCTGTTGTTAATATTTCATGCTTTGGGAGAAGATACTTCATTGTTTTTTGTTTACACTTTTCAAATGTTGTATAGTAAACAACATAATGATCCATCTAACACTATTGGACACTTACCTTGTATGTCTTGCAGTCCTGGATTTCAAGGAGTGGATCTAGTCTACCTTCTAAAATGAATGTGATGCCATAAAGCAATTTTAAAAATGAGTTTTTATATACTGTATTCTCTTTCTTCTTTATTTGATATGTCATTACTCCATTATTTTATATAATCATTCTAAAGGAATTAAGACTTTGGTTAAATACTTACTCATTAACAGTAAGATTTAAGATCAATAAAATCCTTGGCTGGCCTGCATGAGGTCAATTAGAAATTAAATGTAAATAAGTGTATGCTATGCACACAATATAATTGCATTGCTTTTATTTTAAAGGGTTTTTTTTTCAATTTATGTATGTGCATGCTTCACAGCCTTATTGGTTCAGCTCTCCACAACAATTCCAGTTTCTCCTGTGGCCCCTTGGGAAAATTATTTGCCCACCTCTGGTCTAAGTAAAACTTTTATAGAAAAGGCAGAAAGTTCCTCAAGATTACAATATAATCAGTCAAGGAAAGTCCTGTCCCAAGGAGAGAATTCACCAGGAAAATTCATATTGATGAATCTATTCAAGAAAGACAAACTTAAGCTGTTAGCTAACAAATAAAATAAAAGAGTGATTATATCTAATTCTGGGTTTTTTGGCGAGACTGAGGAAATAAGTCCATTACCTCCACTTTTATATTGAAATTAGCAGAATATTATATAAGAAGAAGGATAAATAGTCATAAGATTGCTTAAGTAAACTACTTTGGCCCATATGTTCTTGATTTGGGACTATTTTGCTGAGATGGTGCGTACACATTATCCAATAATAGTATTCAACAGAACAGAATATAGTATTAAAATCTGAGTATGATTAAAATCTATGAAAATCTGACTACTAAACAACCTTTGGGGAATGTAACTAAATTCCACATAAGTTTTTTTTTTTCTTTTTGGTATGGATTGGATTGTTGCTCCTTGGCAAATATGACGTTATAGTTATTATCTATTTGTTATGTCTGAGAACATAACATGTTTACAGTCAAATTTGAGAATCTGGAAGTCATACCCTACACCACCTCATTCTATCTCATGGCTAGTTCTCTGAATGTCTTTCTTCATAGGCTGCAGTGGCAGCAGCTCATTCATCATCACTGTAGGAGAAATGGTAGAAGGGCTCTGCTATTCCATATTCCAAGCATGACCAAATGAATATGCTAACTAGGAGTCCTCTGTGGTTTTTACTCTGCAGGTCAATGCTAATTATAAGGAGTGGTGCTTATCTCAATTTCAAGGCCATTGAGCCAGTGCTGTCCAAAGACATTTCCATAGTCATGTGGCTAACATGACATCACAGAACACTGTTACCTATGCTAACTAGGGGATTATGGAATTTGAAGATTCCGTACCAGGTGTTGTGACCCAGGCCCAAGTAGGTAGTATGAAACTCAGTCAGTATAAAAAAAAACACAACTTTATTAGAACAGCTGAGAATTAATTCATTCTCAGCATAATCCAACTAAATTAAAGCAGATTCCTCCCAACATAATTCCTCAGTCCTATCACCAACCTTGGTCCAATTAGGCAAACTGCAAAGGCCTTTCTTGGCAAAAGTTCAGAAGACACTGATACAAAACAAATGCAACATGACAAAGCTATTAACATTGTTTTCCGGCAAAGAGCCCAAATGCTGTTGCTGGTCTTTTAAGCCTTATGGGATGGGCCAATAATCTCTTGGCCCTACTCCTGAGTCATCCTCTTTGCTTGAGCTACTCTTGCCTTCTGGCAGCTCTTCTCATGCATGCATTGGGAACAGGCTCCTCCTGTTCCTCTGCCTCACTACTGTCAGCCTCTGGAGGCTCTGGAGTCCGCACCTCAGTCCCCGATGGCCCTGGCACCACCTCTGCCTCCAATGCAGAGCCCTCATCTGTGCCTTCCCAACCCTCCAGGAGTGGCCCATGTTCTTCCTCAGCCTCATCGCTGTCTGACTCCATTGCCAGCTCCGTAGGCTGCTGGCGGACCACAAGACCAGGTTAGGAAAAGTTGTGATGCAGAAATTCTAGTCAAGTCCAATTGTGCCCATTCTGGTCTTAACCCATTAATCAGATCCTGACATTGGATTCTTCGAGTCCTAACAAAATTCAAATAGGGGTCAGTACTTTCAACCAAGAAGTTGATACTACTGTTTCTTTTGATGTTCTATTGCTTCTTCTGCTCTACTATCTGGATCCTTTTCTCAAGATTCCCAAAATCTTCAGGTGCTTTAGACTATAGCTCTTATTAGCCTTAGCCAGATTTAAGGTTAGGCCCATATTTAAATCTTCCATTAGATGCTTATGACTGAAATGTACTTATGCCTGAACTTTTCACCTTCTTGTTGCTTTGCTTGCCTTGCCTGATACTGGTATGTAACACTGATTGATAGGGATTGCAGAATTATTGTTACCATACCTGCTATAATTGAAAACGGCTGTGCTCACAGGAGCTATTATGTATTTAGTGTTATTATATTTATGTTAACAATATGTTATGTTCAAATGTAAATGTTCATTCTGATTGCATGGAATAGCTGCTTTATTAGAGAGAGAAATGAACTGTGTTAAAGTTATTGTTCTCTTGTGTGTTGTGCATGTTCAGTACCTCCAGACATGTCGAAATGCAACATCTCTGGAAGTAAGACAAAATAGCCATTGGATAACATCAAAGAGATAGCAATGGGACAGTAACTTAAGAGTTGAGGCTGACTTTTAAAAGTCTTTGCTTTAAACTATGTGCCAAGAGTCAAAATGTGGCATTTGGTCTGCCTATCTGGATAAACACAAAGAGGAAAAGGTGCCCTACAGTAGGGGTCCCCAATTCCCCATCCTGGTGCTTTGTACCACCTATTGGGAACCAGATTATGTAAGTGGCATCACGGGCGCAAAACCATCTGCTCTCCCTCGCCACCACCACCACTGCCAGTCTGCAGAGCTGGAAAGGTTGGGGACCACTGCCCTACAGGATTCAATCCCCAAATGCTGAAGAGTATAAAGATCAAATCCAGTGTCAGAAAGCCAAGAACCGAGTGGGACTACAGCCCATGTAAGCCAGGAAACATTGAATCTTTGAAGCAACCTGAGGAAATGAAAAACCCAGGTTTTACCTGGTGTACTATTGTCTTTCTTGTCATATACCTGTCCTTCACTGGGCTAGAATATTTTTCCTTCATTTTCCAGAGAATATTGAACTTGAGCTGCTTTGTATGTTCCGCTCACGGATAGATGTCATTAGGCCCTGGCTCTTATCCTGACATTTTAGGTAAATAATTTCTGTTTCGTATACAGCATTACACTTACAAGGTAGTCTCCATAAAATTATTACATAATTGTGCTTGCCACATGGCTGCAGCAGGGTATTTATAAGAAGTGCTCTCTTTGCATGAAAGCAGAGTGCATCTATGAAACAATGTGTTATGAAGGATAGGTTATATTCATCAGCAACAGCGTTCAGGGAAAATGAGTTTTCTAGTTCAAAACATACTGAGAGTTTCAGATTGGGAAAGAACATCCTATCACATCATTTCATACTGTAGAGTACAATTCTGCAATTAGTTACATTATTTCAATATTTCATATATCTGCTTTATGTACCATTCGGAAAACAGTTTCTTTATCTATTTGTCTGTACACAATAAGACCGTGATGGTTAACCTATTTTGTGCAGAGTGCACAAAGCGCACACGCGCTTTGCACCCCTAAAATGTAATGTGAGAGCCTGCTGCTCATGCGCCCCACCCTCATGCATGCATCCCCTGCACATGGGCCTTGGGACCCCTGGGACCCGTTCTGGTTTCCAGGTTGGTGCAGGAGGCTTTCCAGGCTCAAAATGGGGTGCGTGCCCCGTTTTGGGTCTGGAAAGCCTCCTGCACCAACTTGGAAGCCAAAACTGGGCATGAGGGCGCTACTTGAGGCCCCCTGCACCCCATTTTGGACCGGGAAAGCCTCCTGCACCAATATGCGGCCTCACACATGCGCTCCTCCCTCTGCACATGCACGTGCGCATCTCCCGCATGTGCACCAACTCCATACATGTGCGGCAGAGACCCGAAGACCAGCTGGCTGGTGGGAGGGCATGCACATGCACAGTGGAGCTGGGCTGGAGCAACAGCTGGTGTGCCGGCAGAAAGGGCTCTTTGTGCCACCTGTGCCAGTCAGAGTCCCTGGCTGAGGGACTCTGGGAGTTGAAGTCCACAAGTCTTAAAGGGACCAAGGTTGGAGACCCCTGGTCTAAACTACAGTTTAAAAAAGACCCCATAGAGATAATTTGGAAATAATTGCTGTTCTTTAATATTTTTTTCTATTTTGTCACTGATTGCTTTACGCATTTTAATTTCTCATAAACTTCTGTTGGGTTTTTAGTCTAATATTCTTTAGTCTATGAAATCAAATTTCATGTTCTATCAAGATGCCAGATTTGCTTTAATGTGTCACAACAAGCGTTTCCTATCAATTTGCTACATTCACATGTGCCGTATATACACTTCTTCAGAAAAATAAAAAAGATCATGAGGATTTAAAATGCACTTACATCAAGCAAATATGTATTTATTATACAGCAGCATTGGAATATTTTTAATTCACATATTAAATTCTGAAACTACTTCTAGTCTGAGTTACATATGTTCTCTTCTATTGGAAATACTGTATGATATGATTTCATAGGCTCATTAAAAGTACTTATCTGGAAAAACAAGATATAAAAGTTGATGTTTGGAGTTAGATTTTTTTTAAAAATTTAAATGAACCCTTAGGAACAGCCTGTCAACTGATATCTGAGGGGACTCTAGAAGACTTTCAGCCTTCTACTAGAAGACCTTGAAGACCTGGCTCTTTCCCTAAACATTGGGCTAGGGTGGGGGTTTAGCTGGAAAGATGTTTAGCCTGGTGCCTGGCGGAGATGAGGGTGCTTTTTTATAGCTGTTCTGTGGGCATGGCTTGGTGGGCTTGGGGTGGTTTGTGGGTGTGGCTTGGTGGGTGTGACAGGAGAAGGATACTGCAAAATTTCCATTCCCACCCCGCTCTAGGGGGAAGGATATTGCAAAATCTCCATTCCCACCCCACTCTGGCGCTAGCCAGAGGCGGTATTTGCCAATTCTCCGAACTACTCAAAATTTCTGCTACCGGTCCTCAAGAACCTGTCAGAACCTTCTTCTCTTTTCTCCCTTCCTCTTTCTCAATATTACAGCTTCCATCACTTAAGGGCTAATAATAATACAACATGAATATTACCTTATATTTTTCTTGTGCTTCAGCTATTAGAAATGTATGCAAACTCCAATGAAAAAGAGAATATTGCAATTGTCAATCCCTTTCTAAGGAGAGGAAGATTTCATCCAACTTGATGCATCTGCATATGGTTCTGCTCCATAGGCACAGAAGTGCACCCCAGCCATAGATACTTTTATCAAAGGACCTGAGTTTAGGATTCGAGACTCTGCAAAGCTTAAAAATTGAGATGAACATTTGAACCAGAACAGCTCACCTTCTGCTTTTGGAAGAAGGAACTACTTTCAAGCTTTAGGTAGGAATATTTATCACACTGCAAGCACAACAAAACATTGATTGAGATGGATTTCCCAAAAGGGGGTTATAGTGAGGAAATATCTTTTACTTGCTTGTTCTTTGATTAGAGGCTTTTAAGTGACTTCAAACAAAACTTATCATGCAACATAAATTATATCAATTGTTTCTTCCTAATTCTAGTAGAACAGAAGCAAGGAAGCAGTAAAATAAGAAGAAATAAACCTGCTGTTATAACTTATATTGGGATAATACAAGTCTAATATTAGTTTACCCCTCTAATTATGAAAAGCATTTTCTATAACAGCTATTTTGTTTCTGTGAAGCCTTGTTGGAACAGCTTCAAAAACTAATATTTTGTTGTTCAAATGATATTAAAGGACATCTGCATATTGCCAAAAATCTCCCATTTAGAATTCCAGGTTCAGTATTCATTTATTTAATTTGTCCTCAGCCACAGCCTATGACTTCTAGGTGCTAAATAGATACAAAAATTAAAACAATTACATCATCATCATAATTCCTCCCCAATAATTCAGAACTGCCATATTTTTATATCATGAGGGTGAAAGCCATTCTCACCTCAAAAGACAAATTACTGAAAAAAAGGAAGCAACCATGAGAACACAGGCCATCATGGCCTATTCTTATAGGAGGGGACCTTCCACCAATACATTACAGTTGTGTACATTCTCTCACTTTCTAAATAGGTTGATATGTGTCCAAAGATTAAAGGTTTGGTTCCCAAATAGTGTAACTCTTAGAAATGACTGTAATATGATTGCAGAATTTAAGTTTAGTTTACGGTACTAAACTAAGGTTATAAAAGCAAATCACCATTTCATCATGAGTTTTCTGATTCATAACTGCTTCTCAACATAACCTATCTGACAGGGTTAACATGAGCATAAAAATTAGAATAAGATATATTGAACTTTTTGAGGAAAAATAGATCTACTTTCCTTCAGTAATCCCACATTAAATCAATTCTATAAAAACAAAAAAATTATTTCATTCTGGGCAGTAAAAAATGCTCTTGAGTTCTTCCTACAGTCCTGAGATTAAACCAGCCTAGCAGTTAGTCATGTCTGTTTATTTAATGAATGGGAAGTAAACTAGTTATAATTACCTTCTTTTACTGATTTCTAAGGAACTGTTTCTAATTAGCTTTATCAGAGCCAATAATGTTAAATGGTATAAAATCCAGCTGATATATTGATTTTAGTGGGTTCCCTTGCTGACAAACTAGTTAAAACCAGCTGCCATTCCTCAGTAACTTTTTACTGTTCTTTCTGCAAAAGAGAAATTGTAAAAGGAGACAGATTGCAGTGCACTCTTCATTAATGTTTGCAAACTGTCTTGAAGGAAGATGGATGAAGCAACCTGCCTAGATGCTGTCACTGTTTGAAGATCAGAGATCTTGATAAGCTAATCACTTATAATATCAGGCAATCTGAAATGTCATTTGGAACTTTGGAAGTGTAGTTTGCATTAGGCGAGATTAGTTTACCTTATGCAACTTTAAAATATATTGTAATGAAGATATACAGCTTACTGCTTTGCATTCTGAAGTAATGTCAACCTTCAGGTAACCTTTTCTGTGGGGTAGGGAAAACCAATCCTAGATTTCAGACATTTTCCACTCTGAATTTCCATGCAGTCAAATAATATAATGCAATAGGTCAAATAAGACTTATAAGACAAACTTGATGGGGTCTTAGAACTTTCTGTTTCATCGTCGCTCAGAAAGGAAATTTTCTGAATGACTCCCTATGGAAAGCCTCCCTCTTTTGGTGGCATGGCCTCCAACATTCAACTCTGCTTACAGGAGACTGAGTCTTATTTGGTTTGTCTTATTTGGCAATCAAATCTTTGGACTTCAGTGAAGGCAGATGTTTTGAAGTCAAATGACTTCACTTCTCATTAAAGAATGTTTTACAGTTTGCTTATTTGCTAATCATGAGCAACAGATTTCTGCCTAATGGAATCCACATCTTTAGCATGTGAACTCTCACTGGAAATTGAAAAATCTCAAATTGCTGTAGCATATAATTTCAAAATATCAAGATCTTTTGCTTCTGTTGTCATCTTTCCTGTGCTGCAGTCTTTGTTTTTTAACTGCCTGGACAATTGCCACTATTTTTTCTTTCCAATTCTGCCATGACAAATGTGATGAGAAAAGACTTGGTTCTCTGCCAAAAACCTACTCCAGAGTTCAAGATCTATTTCTTTTTTCAAGTGTTTTCCCTCACTCCCAGGGGCTACAGGCTACCTTATTACTAGAAAGAATGACCCCCATGACAGCACAATTGAGATCCAGAAATTCCATAAAAATCGTAACCTCCTCCAGTGGTTTTGGATTTCCAATCAAGAGAAATGGATCAGAAAGAAAAATGGACTTGTGTATATACCACTATTTCAATATATTTCCTTAGGTCCAATAGTACTTTCCCCCCACCCCTTTATGAACTTTCTATTGCTCTTTTCCATGTATTTATATTGAGAGCATCCTTAAAATTGTGAGCTTTTAATGCATTTCAGTATCATTCCTAGTTTATTTACATAGTTTGCTGCCTTTTTTACAGCATACTATCCATTTTCTGGCATGTAGAACTAGATATAAGTCTCCTGCTTATTAACAAGCTCTTAACAAAATTGGTTATACATTGGTTCACCTTGAATCCCAAGCTGAAATGGAAATGTCAGAGGGAAATTTAGCATTTTCTGAGTTGAACTGCATCATGCATTGTTGTATACCCACTATACATTTTTGTAAGCAAAGTGAGTTTGCATCATTTCAGAAATTTAAGAATACATTATTGATTTCATAGATATTTTGTTAAATATCAAAGACTATCAAATCATTTGCTCCGGTAGGCAAATTTGAGGTTTTTGGTACCTTTTAATGGTGCTTGCATCAAATGACTACCCCAAATATGAGCCCAGTTTCAAAACGACAATTAACCAGAAATCAAATGGATAAAATTGTTTTCCATGTATCTCTCTAGCCCTCCTGTCTCTAGCCACCTGTGTTTTACCTCTGTTTTATGGATACATTTCCCAAATAAAGTATTGAATGGCAGCCATCCACCATTTTCATATTCTAGGAAAGTTTAATTCTTATTTTGCAGTATTAGATAGAAATTATGTTTTTCTTTAAATTATTTTGAGCACTGATGATGTTTCCTCTTTTCGTAATGAAATGTCTGCAAGGAAATAATGAAGCTCAGAGAGCACCAAGGTGCCCACAGTTCAACCCTGAGTTACAAATATTCTCTTCTATTGATAATTATTTTTAATTATTATCAGCAGCAAACCTGATGAAGACTGAGAAAGGTATCTGGGAACACCTTCTTGAGGGTGCATCACTTATGCCATGGGTGTCAAACTTGCGGCATCACGTTGTTGTCATATCGTGACATAGCATGACTTTTTCCTCCTTTGCTTAACTGAGAATGGGCATGGCCAGCATGTGACACAACTGGCCCACGAGCCATGAGTTTGACATCCCCAATTTATGTCAACTTTAACTCAGCAGCCAAATGAATTGAATCAAAGAGCCCAATGAAACTATACACACCTGGTGAAAATTGTGCCCTTTTTCTATTCTGAAAGAGAAAAATTTCTGCAGGTGTAGTTCTAGTGTATGAATATATAATGCCAAGAGATATTTATATTAAATAGGGTTATATTTTGTGAAACCGGCTTTTTCTGCATCCATGAGAGTAAGAAAAGAGAAATTTAACTTAAATTTAACAATAGTAGCATAAGACCTAGGAAGCCAACTTGGTAGTTTTTTTTTTTCTGTTCCTTTCTCTGGGTTTCTTTAGGTCTGATTTCCCTTTTATGGTTTGTGAAGAGAAAGAACTTGAGCCATACCAAGATATCCTGTTCTGTCCCCTCCCAGCCTCAGCCATGCGAGCTGGCTAAACGAGCCAGTAATTGAGTTCATGGCTGCTATCAGTCCTGGCAGGGAATCTGCAGCTGCCTGCCAAAGTCTCCCTTTTATCTTGGGGTTGCCAGGCAACCAGGAAGTCAGCAGTCCAGGCTGAATGTTCAGCTCACTTCTCCAAGTCAAAGAGTTCAGCTCAATTTTTGCTCATCACAGAGCAGAAGAGCAGCCAGTACTGCTTTTATACTCTGTGGGGTGTGGCTCCGTGACTCAGCACTTCCTAGGCCTGCCTCACCCCTGCTTCTGTTGTTCCCGCCTCTCCTGCCTACGAAACCTAGGGTCCAGCCAGGCCTGATTGCCATCAGCCGGGTTTGGAGGCATGGCCTGGGGGTGGGGAAGAGTCAGGGGACGGAGGTCTCATTATCTCCTCCACCTGGCCTGCCTCTGGCTCCTGGAGCTGAGCCAGGGAAGCCAGTGCTCCAGAGGCCCTTCCCCCTCACTTTCTGAGTCACTTCCTGGCAGGGGGCCTGGCTCGGGGGGCGCAGACACAACATATCCCTGTAAACTGAGATAACTTTGGATCTCCAGTTTCTAATTTTGTCCGAATCTATTCCTTTTTGTGTCCACCAAGTTTGGAGATTCCCTATCAAGGAAACCAATGTTTTGCACAAGGAAGCTGGAAGTATCTCCTAAGCAAAACATACTGTGGAATGTAGAACCAAAGAGACATTCTTAACAATGTTGTAGATTTACTTTTTGTGATATATTAAGTCAAAATATGAGTGGAAACCATATTAAGTCACTCATTGTTTGAAACAGAGTGTCATGCCCCTGTCAGAGTCTGAATCTGTGGCAGAACATGAGCTGGAACAAGAACCAACGATGAGTGAGAGAGGAGCTCCATTGGCCTTGGAGGAAACTCCAAGGGCCGGGATAGCTCAGGCTGTTAAGAAGCCTGTTATTAGAACACAGTAGCCTGCAATTACTGCAGGTTCAAGCCCGGCCCAAGGTTGACTCAGCCTTCCATCCTTTATAAGGTAGGTAAAATGAGGACCCAGATTGTTGGGGGGGCAATAAGTTGACTTTGTATAAAAATATAAGTTGACTTTGTATATAAAAATATACAAATAGAATGAGACTATTGCCTTATACACTGTAAGCCGCCCTGAGTCTTCGGAGAAGGGCGGGATATAAATGTAAACAAAACAAAAAAACTGGGGAAGGGCAGAGTCAGTCCAGGCAAGGCTGTTGGAATTCACAAGGCCTATGGGCAAGAAGGAAAAACAGAGCTCAGACGAGGAGCAAGAACCACACTCCTGATGCAAGGGCTAGGAGAGTGCAGAGAAGGTGGGATCAGTGTAGGCAGACAAGGCCATGTGCAAGGAGAGTGCCCCACCCAGCTTCACCAGGAACATCTGGGGAATGAGACTTAGGGAGACGCAGTGGGGAGGAGCATTTGTCGGGAACAAACACTGAGTTCCTGAAGTGTTGTGTGCTGAGGTTTGAACTTGTCAAAGTCCTTGCATTCCTTTTTGGCATTCTAGACTAATTATCCGGGTCTTCTGCTCCCTGAACTCCTTGTTTGGCTCTTGTTTTACCAAATACATTTGGGATTTATTGCCGTGCAGCCTTGGTGCAGCCAGCGCTAGATTGGACTAATTGCAACCAGAGGCTGCTTGAGGTTTGTGTGGGGGTTTGTTCTCACTCTGCTTTAGGACTTGCCAGTAACATGGGAGCATTTGGGGAGATTTGGAGCAATAAAGGGTCTGTCTGAACTACCAGCTGTTTGTGTTATATCTGCGCCTTGCCCTGGGTCACCACACAGAGACTTCAACTAAGCAGACTTTTTGGTTTACTTAAGAGAGCTTTCTGTATATGTGTGGTGCAGTAACTTAGAACAATGGAACCATATTATTATTCATGTGATTTCTGATTGATTAGGATAATTAAGGAGCCCATTTTAGAAAGAGGAAGAGGAAAAAACAGCAGTAAATTGGAAAGGGGATGGAGAATTGCAAAGCCATTGGCATATGAAAAGTCATCCACAATTATAGTTCTGAAAAACTCAACAATAGCAACAACAATGAAGATTAGAAAAATAAAAGAAATAAAATGTATGGACTCTACTGTTTGGATTGCTAGCCCTGAGTTTTTAAAAACTCAGATACCACTCTGTGTCTATTTGGAAATTAATATTTGTCTATTTTTTACAGGAGGAAATGCATGAATTGAATTATTGGATATTCTGTGCTTACTAAATTTTATCCTCTTCCTACTGCTACTACTACTACTTCTACTACTACATCATAAATAATTTATACAAAAAGTGCATTCAGGAAAATCACCATTTTAAAAACAAGGTTTTTTTAAAAAAAATCTACTTAATACCTAATAACTTCTCTTTGAAAATAATGTATCTAAATGTTGCTAGGGAGATTCAGCAGGGGTATACCCTTTAATGAGAGCATATACCACAAAAATATTTATGTAAGTAAAAAACGGCATAGTCAAAGGGACTTAAGTTGTTCAATTGCATTCAATATTCTCCTTCAGATGATTTCTGGTGAAGCAGGAGAATCAGATTAAACATAATTTGGTAATGAAAGTATTCAATAATTGAGCTAATTAGCTTGAATTTGTCAGTCACCTGTGACCTCTTTTTAGTTATACTTCAGTTAAACTTTGCAAAGGAGGCAGGAAAAGAAGAATTATAAATCAGTCTAAGCTTATATATTGTTCTTATATTGGGCCCCAAAGTCTGAGTTGTATTAAGATGTGGGATAACTCAGAAAACAGATTATATCCTTGCAAGGTACATAGATACATACAATGCAAATCTTGAACTGATTACTTGGGTATGGCCATGGAACAAAAGCAATCACAAAGTAGTCTTTTTAAGATCTTTTTCCAAGACAGTTGGAAGATCCTTTGTAAGTCCTCTAATGCCTAAACAAATTTTATCATTACAGCAGGATAATATATCTGGGTAAGTTCAGTCATAAAGACCTATTCCAGGCAATCAACAACAGTGTTTTCCATAATAACCAGCTTTGACTGACATGACTGCCTGACTTTCACATTTCATAGGAACATGTCAAAATATGTAAGATAATAATACAACAGTCCCTAGTATGTTCAACAGTACATTTGCTCACAAACTAAGAGTTCAAATCAAGGGAAGAGAGGCAAGAAAGCTGTCTGAGTTAGATAAGGAAAATGTAGGATTGTTGTATATCAGCTTGTTGTAGACCAGGGGTGTCAAACTCATGGCCCGCAGGCTGGATGCACCACACACTGGCCATGTCCACCCCCATTTTAGCAAAGGGGAAAAATTGACGATATGTCACATGACGTGACGACGTGAGTTTGACACCCGTTGTAGAACATGCAGCTGATTCTCTGGAGTCCTTACTCTAAATCTCTGGATTTCTAGCCTGTTTAAGGCACCAGGCTAAAAGCAGGAGACTGTAAGTTCAAGTCTTGCCTTAGCTATGAAAAACATCTGGATCACTTTGGCCAAGTCATTCTCCCACAACCCAACTCACCTCACAGGGGTGTTGTTGCAGGGAAAATAGGAGGAGGAAGGTGTTGGATATTTTGCACCTTGAGTTAATTGTAAAAATAAAGGAAGGATATAAATAAATAAAAATAAAATATATAAATGCAGACTAGTGTGTTGGAGTAAAAAAAAAATCTGGTTTAAAGAATTTTTGTATTATTATTATTATTTTACAGAATTCAAAGATCCAGCTGGTTCCAGAATTCAAGAATATTGAGACCATGGATTTCAATTAAAACTTAAAACTTATTTATTTCAATTAAAACTTAAAACTTATTTATTTCGTATGGCTGGACTAGCCTGATTTTTATCTTTATTTGATGGGTTTTTAAAGTTTTGTGATTTTATGGGGGAGTATGTTATTTTAACATTTGGGCATTTAAATTAGTTTTTTAAGGGATGTTTTTAATTATTGTGTGTATTTGTATTTTATCTGCCTGTTCACCGCCCTGAGTCCTTCGGGAGAAGGGCAGTATACAAATTAAAATATTATTATTATTATTATTATTATTATTATTATTATTATTATTATTATTATTATTATTATTATTATTATTAATTAATTCTATTAGATATCAGAAAATCACAAACTTACCATACAAATATCTAGTTCTGGTTACATTTCTTCCCGTACATCATTTTATTTTCATTCAAGCAAATAATTCACCCCAGGTAGATGTATTATTGTTGTTCCTTTTGTTCATCAATTGGTAGACAGAAATTATTGGCACTTTCCAGCAAATAGTTTTAATGATCACTAGTCTATCAATAAACGTTCAGCCTAATTTCTAAGTTTGAAATTAAATAAGCAAATTCTTCACTGAGAACCAAGAGGAAAAATGATGCAGGGACAGAGAATTCAGTCTAAAAGTAGTGAGTAGGAAAAGCAAAGAATAATATTGTTTGAGAAAACCACTGCATCAAATTTTATAGACCAAGCTGAAAACAAATGATGGCATATGCACTAATCTGAACGTTATAGTGGCTATGGAGACCCAGTTTCCAGAGTTTCTGATGGCAGTGTGGGACAAAATAGTTGCTGAAGATGGTTATGTGGAAGAATAAGTCAACTAGGTAAAGAAGACAAGAGATTAGGCAATTGAGATGAAAGTTGAAGGTTTTATATATCAAGGCAACACTTAAGCAAGAGTGAAAGAATCCTACTGAATTAACCTAAAAGATTTTAAAACAGGGCAACGGATTTGCTGGGCCTTAGTTGATTACATTTTGAGAAAACAGTAGATAGAAAGTAGTCTAAATCTTGAAATCAGTATATTTATACACAATATTGTACTGTATTACATTTAAGCCTCACTGGTATATTATTTTCTGTTGTTTTTTCAAACAAACAAAAACATCTGATTCAGGGGAAAATAATATTTAAGAGGGAAGGTTTCATTTGTAATTTAAAAGCATGGTTCTCATCCAATATACACTTAGAAATGCTATTTTGCATTGTCAACATTTCTACTTTCCACATCTCAGAAGAAATGTTCCAGCTGGGCAATTGTTTAAATTTTAAAAAGGGTGCAGTCTACAATCTTCATCTCATAGTCAAGCAGAAATTATGTAAGATATTTGGTTCAAAGGAGATATCATTTTACAGCATTTCAAAAGAAAAAAACCAAATGGTTATGTAAGTTTTTTAAAAAAGTTACGAAGAATGAAAAACATATGGTAATTGTCCATTTTTTAAAAAATGGGTATTATTCAAAGTCACATATTTGTATTGCCACTTCAAATCCCTTATTAAACAGTTTTCCATCAAACACAAGTTAATTTAGCTTTTTAGGATAAAGAATGCTTTCTTGTAATGTACTGTTATTGGCATTTATCCAAGGTGGTGATATTGGTGGTGGTGGTAGAGAGACCCATTGGTACAAAATTGTGTCCATTCCTATTTCCTTTTTTGAAAAATCCAAATTGTTGACAATATAAATATATACAATTTAAGATGATGCATGTTGTTAGTGAGAGTCAGTCTGGTTAAGGCATTAGAGTAGAACCCAAATAGACCATGAATTCTAGTTCCTCCTTAGGGTGATCTTGGCCATTCACTTTGCATCAGCCCTAGGAAGGAGACAATGGCAAACCCTTTCTGAAATTCCTTGCCAAGAGAACTGCAGGGACTTCTCTAGGCAATTTCTGAGAATTGGACACAACTGAAGAAATAAAAATATTACCATTCTTTAGTGACTTTGAGTACATTTGTATAGGGAGAAAAGATTATAATTAATATATCTTAGGCTTGAATGTATATATTTGCTGCACATGTAATTTCTCAAAACTGCTTATTTTTAATCCTATATTGCAGAATGTGCACAATCTCAGAAGAGTAATGGTTTTCAAACATTCCCGAATTTTATAACTTGTTGATATTTGAGGGAGTGGAGAGAAGTATAGAAAAATAGATATGGAGTAATATGAAAATTGATTGAGTGAGCCAGGAACAAACATCCACTTAGACATGGAATTTATGGAGTGGATTTGGGCCAGTCTCTCATTATTTCCTTACAGGTTTAAGACTGTTCAGTGTTTCAGAACAGAGATTGAAAAGGTGCTTTGGAGTATACAGGACAAGCATGTAGCACTTGTATGCAATTACATAAAGCAACAGCATCTTTCTACCTTGAACAGTAGAATTCCCAGAAAAAGATACATTTTATTTAAGGAATTGCAAGTGGGTGATACCTGTGCACCCAATCTTGCTACAAAGCACATTTTTGCTTGCAAATCTGAAGCACTACATGAGCCTTTTTTGAGCCTATTATGGTTGTAATAGAACTATCAGCCAAAATATGTCTCAAATGTAGAGCTTTTTGTGATACAGTGGGGTCAATATGCACCTTTAGGTTTCATTGGATCTAGTAGAGAATTTTTAGCATGAACTGAATATTCAACTAGTGGATGGCCTATTGATCAACCTACCGTGTTTCCCCAAAAATAAGACCGTCTTATTTTTTTTTAATCTCGAAATAAGCACTTGGCCTTATTTTCAGGGAGGTCTTATTATTTTGGGGCTCATGGAGCAAGACGGGGATCCTCTTGCCAGCTTACCTGATTTCCAGTTCTGTCTCCCTAACTCTAACCAGAGGAAATGGCAGAGACAGGCTGTGCATGTGTTTAAATATTTTGGGGGGAGGGCTTATTATCCAGGGAGATCTTATTTTCGGAGAAACAGGGTACCTTTTTTTTCTTTTCAGAATGAAGTTTGTTTCAAGTTTCAACCATGTTTAACTAAGAATGATTTAAGGGGCGTGCATAAGAGCACAAAAGTGCCTACCGTTCCTGTCCTATTGTTCCCTTCATTATATCAAATTGATATAGTTAATGCATATTTTTTACATACATACATACATACATACATACATACATACATACATACATACATACATACATACATATATATATATATATATATATATATATATATATATATATTCTTTAAAATATGTTGTTTTATCTATGACAATTGTTTGTGTATACTGTTGTGACAAAAAGAAATAAAAAAAAAGGGATAGTCAATGCTCTCAGTCAGCTTATCTAAAAAGATAACATCTGCCACCAGTCTTTATTTACTGATATCTCCCAGGTCTAGGCTGTTTCTTCAAAAGCAGTTAGATGATCATTCTTTTTGTAGAAGCTGGAGCCATTCCCCTTCCCAGTCAGTAACATAGCTGGACATTCCTTACCAGATTTAATAAGCCATGAAAAACTTTAGTTAAGTATAGCAATGACCTGCCAAATCTGCTATGCACCTTCTTCATGTCTTGACTTTCCAACAACTAAATATCATTAATCAAAACTGGACCAAAATTCTTCACAATTTTGATAATAGCACATTAATTTCAGAATACAAGTCATGATGACTGTCAGTGACTGATGTTATTCTCACAGTATTTTGTGAATATATCAAGAATTTTACATGGGTTTTTTTGGCCAGACTACAGGGAGTCTCTTTTGTTACTGCCATGGAAGAAGCTGGAGAAGAAGCTGGATAACAAGCAATTAAGTCCAGTCCTCTAACTTCCAAGCTTGTTTTACTGCCTCTCCCCCATTAAATACTAAAAAAAGCCACATTAACTATGGTCAGCATGACAATTACTTTGGAGATCTCACGTCAGTCATCAAATTATCCCTCCAATCCAGAAAGCAACTAGAGCTTTCTGTCATCAAGCAGAAAATCTTAGGGCAGTGATGGCTACCCTTTTCCAGACTGAGTGTCCAAAGCATGCGTGTGCGCCTGAACCCTCAGAATGTAATGTGTGTGACACTCCGTGCATGTGCCTGTCCCCCCACACATGCGCACATGGCCCCCCTGACGTGCCCCCCATGCATGCATGCATGGACCCCTGCATACACCCCAAACCCCGCCCATGTGCACGCAGCCCCCACGCATGCGCCCCACCCCATGCATGCACGGCAGAGATCCGACGACCAGCTGGCCGGTGGGAGGCTTGCACGCATGGGCGGCAGAGCTGAACTGGGATGAAGGCTTGCATACCCACAGAGAGGGCACTGCATGCCACCTGTGGCATGCATGCCATAGGTTCACCATCACGGTCTTAGGGCCTTCAAGAGTTAATTCAGGCCCCCTTGCTTAATGTAGAAAAATTCAGTATTGCAAATCTGGCTATAAGAAGGAATAGATGTAAAATCTCTTTTGACAAAAAAATTATCTATAGTACATATGCATAATAGATCAATGACATATGAGGATAGCCAGACTTGTCGTGATGGGGATAAATTCTAATATGATTTTAACATGTCTATTGAAAACCTCCAGGACCATATATTTTCTATATAAGTAGTTGTTGACTTAAAGCCATTAAAACCATAATGACTGTTCAAAGTTATAATGGTGCTGAAAAAAGTGACTTACAACTGGTCCTTACACTTACAATTGTTGTAATGTCCCCGTGGTCAAATGATCAAAATTGGGCACTTGGCCCATGTTTATGAGAGTTGCAGTGTCCCAGGATCATGTGATCACTATTTACAATTTTTTTAGCTGGGTTCCAACAAAGTCAGTGGGAGAAACCAGCTGTATGATTCACCTAACAGCTGCAACAAAATATCATAAAATTGGTCATGACTCTCTTAACAACAGAAGTTCATATCCCAGTTGTGGTCATAAGTCAAGAGCCACCTGTATATTTAGCACTTAATCTAAGAACAAATTTTCCTAAGAGATTAAATGTCAACCTGAAGCCTTCTCCTTTCTGTCACCTACAAAATGGTCAGGATCTGTCCAAAAGCTCCATAAAGAAGCACATACTTTTAGTTACCCTTGCCTTAATAATCCCCTATAATCAATTTTTAATTGTAAATGACTAAAATAAGGTTTCTTTCTGAAAATAATATGGATGCATCTTTAAAAAAATCATACCTTGGCCAAAATGACTTATTTGGTCAGAAAAATGGTATACATTTATTGACTGGAAACTCCTTATGGATTTTTGCATAAAACAGGAAAATAAACTCATCATTTATAAAAAGAAAAGAGTCATATTATAACCTTAGAATAAGAAGTAAATTTATAATAGTATTTAACTGTGTAAAGAAGATCAAAAGCCAGTTCCTTATATCTTTTTCTTTTACTTTTTTCCCTTTCTTGTGCTTTTAGCTTTTTCTTTAATTTCTTTTTTCTTTTCTCCTTCTTACTTTACATCTAGCTTGCATTAATTTCTAATCTTCCTTTTTAAACTACATTTATTTTGAAGAGAAAACTGTATCTCCCAATAGGCTTTGATAAATAGCAACTACAAAATATGCAAGTCATTAGTGTTCCAGGTAGCCTACTTACTAAGAAGTGCATCTTTTTTACCTATTTCTCACTATATAGTATATGCATATCGAGGGTAAATGAAGACTAGTCAAAGAACTTTACACTCCATGCTACTTTTGCAGTAAATAAAAATGGCTTCAATAAGTTTACTTTCAAATAAATGTTCTAACACTGAAGGTAAAGCATTTTAAAAATGTATCAGCTGAATCACACTTCTATAAAGTCGATGGTTCTGCGGAAAATTAAACAGTTAGGCATCAACTGAAATGGCACCCTTGACATATTACTCATCTTTAAGACGTTGGATATTTGACCAGAAGGAGAGCCAGAGGAGTCTGCTCTCACCTTTGAAAGGTGCAAAAGCACCATGAACGGAATTGGGTTCCACAGCTCCAACCCATTTCTTCCCTGAAAGAGTCATTTATTATCCTCTGCATCTCCCTCTGTAGCTGAGGAAGGGGGAGAAGTCCTCCCTTTCATTGGAAAAGAATGAAGCCATCTCAAATAGCAAATTTAGACAACTTGTAAAAAAAAAAGGCACATTGTCCATTATGTGTTGTTTATTATGTTATGTTTGTTTTAATTTATTGGAGGAAAAGGTACCAAAATATCATAGGCAAAATCTATGTCAGAAGTGTAATCATCCACATGAATACTAAATTCACTATTTCATTGCATCATGCCAGGTAATGAAAACTTGCTGATAAATATTTATGGTATTATCGCTCATTAACAGAAACTATTTTAGTTAATTGGAGGTTACCAGGAAACAATTAGTAAGTTATCCAAATTAGACTAGTTAGTTATCCAAAAATCTAAAGTCTACAGCAATCTTTCAAACATTTGGGAAAGGAGCTCCATGCAGAGAAAGCTCAGTCTGCTTCCACATAAAGTGGATGAAAGGATGCAAGAAGCTGGCCCTTGATGCTCCTCTGGTCTTAGAATTCTTGATGCACAAGTCAAAACTATTGGCTTGATTAAAGAAGCAGCAACTTTGCCCCCCCCCCCCGATTTACCCATTTTTATTTAATATTTTTATACCATTTAAGTGGTTGCTTTGTTTTTAATGTATTCATCCCAAAAACAAACCACGACAACACCCCCTAAACCGCAGCTATGATCAAATGGCAATCTATGAGAGACAGTCAAGACAGAAAGATCTAAACACATGATAGGCGGAAATAGCTTATCTTCAAGTATTGTAGAACAGTTCCTCACTAAACACCAACGGAAATGGAGGCAAGGCAAGCATGAGTTACAATATACTGTAGCTGGCTATTCCTTGCAATGGTTATGTTCCTTTACCCCAATTACAGGTTGACACAGAACACTGCGCCATAAAAAAGCTCTGAAAATGACCATCTTTGCACTTTCTATTAGGTGTAGAACAGGGGTCTCTAACCTTGGCAACTTTATGCCTGGCAGACTTCAACTCCCAGAAATCCCCAGCCAGCAAAGCCAGTAAAGCCAGTAAAGCTGGCTGGGGAATTCTGGGAGTTGAAATCCGCCAGGCTTAAAGTTGTCAAAGTTGGAGACCTCTAGTCTAGAAAGTCTGGGTAGCAAAAGTCCAAACTGTTACCAGAAGGCAGAAAAATAGTACCAAAAACCATCTAATGGTTATCTGGCATTCTGCAGGTTAGATTGACAGTCCTACTTTATATGCCACAAAACTCCTACTCTTCTCATGCACTTTTCAGTGCTGGATACATTTTCACATATTCCTATTTTACAGGTGCAGAAATGAGATAGAAGGCTATCTTGCCTGCAGAAGTCCAGAATGCAGGCAGTGAGACAGGAAAAAAACCCCACCTTTTGACCAGCAACTAGTGGCCTTCCCTACTAACTTCTCTTATTTCCAAATTGGAGTTCCACAAATGTCATCCAATCACAATAAGAAGTAGCCCCTCTTCCACTTACTTGGTTGAGAGTAAAATCCTAGTGATCTCAAAGGAACTTTCTTCTACTATTTAAGAGTGTGTTTGTGACCCAGGTGGGATTTGAAACTGGGTATACAAATCCCAAAAAAATCCAGTTTGATATACTGGTTAAGGCACACAGATAAAAAATTGGGAGATGGTGGTTTCTAGTCCCGTATTTTAGGCAGAAAGCCAGCTGGGTCACCTTCGGCCAGTCTGTCTTTCTCGCATCTAGGAAGGAGACAATGGTAAACTTCTGAAAAACCACCCCCAGAAAAGCCAATGTGAGGAAGGATTAACTAAAAGTTTACACACACACACACACCTCCCACCATCCTCAGTCAATCATGAGCAAAGAGCTTTGCTGCTGATCTCAGTGGGTAGACGGGGGTGGGTCACTCTGGCCTGACCAGAATTTCTTCTCTCTAAACCCAGAACGAGAGCCAGCTGCCCAGGCGTTTCAGGTTTCCCATTAGAACCTCATTCATATTGTGCGTGCAGAGACATTCACCACCCCAACCCTAGCAAACCTTCCTAAGGTCATGGCATGTTTCCATTTGATTTATGTTCACTACTCCAGCAGCTATGAGGATGTGGGTTTTCCGCCTTGCCATTATCTCTAATTGCCACCTTGTTAATTTGGTTAGCTCCAGGGTGCCTCTGCTCACATGGTTGGCAGGCAGAACCTTCTAACCCCAACCTCAAAGCTCCAGCCTTGGCTTTTGGTTGCACTTTTTGCTCCTCTGTACCACAATGGAAAGGTTGCTTCATTGTCTCGGTGCTCTTAAAAAAAAAAAAAAAGGCAGAGTCCCAACCCCAACAAAGGCGGGAGGTCGATTTGAAGGAGACAGGGCTCCAGAAAGGAGGCGCTGCTCCAAATTGTCGACACCCAGCGAAACTCGTGCCGGGGTCGACCCTTTGCTCCGCACCAGCGGGGAAGAATAAGCCAGCGAGCTGGCCTCGGATCTCCCCCGGCTGCTCTGCAGACGACGCAAGCGCCCTAATATCGCCGGTGAGCGAGACGGCGGGCGGGCGGGCAAGCGAGCGCGCGAGAAACCCCGGTCCGGCTGGCCCATTGACGAGCGTCGCTCGCCAGGGTGAAGGGAGAGGTTTTTAAGGGACCGTCCGACTTTGCCTTTCGAAAGGGGGAGGCGGCTTTGCACTCCCAAGCTTCACCCGCGCTACTTCCACAACAAAAGCCGAGGGTTTCTTTCCTCGTCCGCCTTCAGGCAGACGCTGCGCAACAGGGCTTTTAGCAAAGGTGGCATCTGACCTCGCCTGTCATCCCCTGCAACGTCTCGTGGGAAAAGGAGCCCTTTTAACTCTTTCTTCCCACCCCTGTGCTGTTTGTTTTCCTTGGAAGGGAGGCTAGCGCGATCTCCCGAGGGACACTCAGGATTGGCCGGAGGTGAGGGAACGACGATATTATTATTATTAATAATAATTAATTATTATTATCCTCCTTTCTGCTCGGAAAAACCCAAACACCCAAACTCAGGCAAAGATAGCAGTTGAAGAGGCTCCGGAGCATGTCAGCTGTCGTTTTACTAAAACACACACACACAAACCACGGAGCTTGGCCAGATAAGAGCGTGGCTTTCTGACGTCAGGTGGTTGCCCCCTTCCTTTGGCCCGTAAAAAGAAACCTCTCCAATGCTTCCCTGAGGTGCGGGACTCCCCGTCTTTGCTTCTCGCAAACGCGACGAAGGGGCGGAATGAAGGATTTCTTCCTCACACTTTGAGCCGGTGGCGGCTGGAATGAAAAGCGCGGGTCAACTGGGGATGCGCGCAACTGCTGAGTCCGATCCTAACGCACGCTGCATATGCCACACACCACTACCTAGGAATTAGCCTCTTTCAATGCTCCGGGGCTTATTCTGAGTAGATAAGTAATAAAACCCACCGGTTAGGTGCCCTGAAAGCAACGAGCCTCAATTAGATCAGCGCAAGTTGGTTTCGCTTTCCGCTTTTGGGCTAATTTACTTGCTTTCGATCCGGACCGTTCAGGCAAACCGGCTAGTCGCGAAAGGCAACTCGGGCCACGTCCATTCTGATGATCATAATTTTTTAAAAAAGTAATTGAGCCAAAGCTGTTAAGTTTTTAAAGCCAGTTTATTCGAGGTAATCACGGTCATCAAACCTTGGTTTGTAAACGGCTCTTTGAGGCTTTCCAGTGGGATTAAACTGCATTATCGCCAAATTCTGTAAATTTGCCTAAAGAATCAGAAAAATCTCAAACCCCGGGTTTAAGAAACTCCGTTTGCGAGGTTGTTTTGGAAGTGGCAGAACGCAAACCCACGCACGCCGCACACGATGGGGTCCCGTTTAAATGAATGGGAACTGCGCGTCGCCCTTTATCTGAGCCAGCAGAACTTGGGGAAAAGGGGTGAACCCCAGCAGTTTCTGACGGCACAAGTAGAAAGAGGAGCTCGTCATTAAGGCTCCTTACAGCACTCAAGGCAAAATACTATATGGGCACTTTGGATGCCACGTGCCCGGCGCTGCTTCTAGGGTTATTAGGGTTCAAAAGCCTCTCCCTGCGTTTGTTTCCAAATCGGCCGCGCTTTGCTTTTCCGCGCCAAAGTCACCAGGCATTTACGAATGCTTGTCTCTGAGCATGTCCAGAGTGAGCTTCCCAGATCTTAGAAAGGGGCTTAAGAGTTGCTTCCGGGGATCTCGATGCTTGTGCTTGAAGGGCCACTGCACTCAGTTACCATTCAAAGAGAGGAGACGGGGGTGGGAGAAGCTCACATTCGCCAAAGCCTCGTGAGAATGAGGGACCTTTGCACTGAGCGCGACTTTCAGATCCAAGGCCCGGGACTGCCTCCGGTTTCCGCTGGGTGCGAGCGGAACCTGCCTCCTCCGAAAGAGCCTGTCCTCCAAGGAGAGGCATGGGCCCAGCCAGCGAGGCTTCCCAGGCCAAGGCGCTTTCCTCTCATTCTGAGGTCAACGCGAGGGCAAAGGCGGCGAGGGAGGGAGGGAGCAGCCGGCTGCGCGATCCGCCTGCACCGCTCTTACCTGGCCGCGGGGCTTTGTTTTTCGCGCTGGCTCCTCTTCGTGCGGGTGTGCTGGGTCTCGCCTAGGGATCGGAGCCGGTTCCAGGAAGTCGCCCTCCAGGTCTTCAATCACCGCTAGGCGTCAACTCCAAAGCAGGAGTCTTCCCTCAACACCCACCACCCCCAGTTCTCGGTCCTAAACCGGATCTCAGGAGTTGGCCGGCTTCTCTTCCAGAGGCTGCAGGTTGCTGCCCTCGACGGCGCAAAAAAATAAGCCTTTTTGGAAACCCAAGACACAACCGGTCTAATTTTAGCCCGCCACCTTTACTCTGGAAGTAGATCTGGCTAACTTCAGTGAGGCTGAATCTCTGGTAAACATCACAAAATGTTCACCGAATTCTGGATCCCGTTGACTGCAAAAGCAATATCTAGCCGAAATAATAGTTTAATCTTCCGGCTATTTGAAATTAAAGAAATTGTTGGGATTGGGGTTTTTTTTTTTAGGAATCAAAACGAGATATTCTAACAAGAATTCCCCGACGCACTTTATTTTGTTCGTATCCCGACAATGCTAACCGTATTGATCTTATTCTCTTGTTTATTGCACAACTGCACTCAAGAGCCTGGTGAATCTTTTTTTTTTTTTTAATAAAGTGAAAAGGTGTACCAAATAAATTAGTTTGATGCAAGGGGGAATCGCAAAAGGGAAGGGGGCCTTTTACAAACGCCAATCCGGGCCATTTTCACCTCGGACCCTCCCGATTTCTGTCTGCAGATGAAGCCCCCGTTTTGCCTTTTCCTGCTCATAATCCTCCCCCTCGTGCCCGAGACGAGGCCGTCTCCCTCGCGCCCCTCACCTAAGACCCAGGCCGGATAGCTGAGCCCGGCGACTCCACCCCTCCCCTCGGCCTTCCACTCTTAGCTGGGCCGCGTGCTCGGAAAAGCCAAGCAAAGGCAGAAACTAAGGCTGCTTGTATTTCCCCTTCCCCCATATACACAACTCCCCCCCCACCTTTTCCCCTCATAATCTTCAACTGGCCTAAGATTAATTGCAGGAGGTGTCCCAGGAAGGAAGGGAGCTGCTTCTCTAAAGACCATCGCTGGGATAATTTACTTAAGATGTTGACAAGACAGTCACGAAGCCTACTTTTTATTTTTATTATTATTATTATTATAGTTAAGACAAGCAGTGGCACAAGGCAGGGAGCGTTTGATTTTTTTTTTTTTAAAGTAAGGTACATTAATTTTATGAACGCCTTTCTCATAAATATTGTTGTTTGCGCTCCCTCCTCCGCTCTCTGTGACGGGAGGGGGATTTGCAATGGAAATGGTGCCTTTGTTTCAAGGGGGAGAAATTCTCTTTGCCGCTGGAATAAATTCCTCCGCTCCTCCCATCTACACTTCATAAAAATAAATAAATAATCCCCGACGCTTTTTGTCCTTTTTCGCCGCCACCAAAAAAAGAAGAAAGGAAGATCTCCTTTGCTTCGCTTTGTTGTGTCTGTCTTTCGCTTTTATACCCTGAAACCTACTAAACCTGCCGGTTCTGCTCCTAAAGCAGACAAAATAACCCTTTAAACTATAAATATTTAACTGTACCTGAGTTTATTCAGTGGCCCGAGTGTCTCTTTAAAGGCAGGTGATTTATGCTTTTATTTGTGCAGTTAAACTGTTTGCAGCCTCCCTCGCCTTCCCAACGTGAACCGTTCAAGCCCGCTATCTCTCCCTTTTAGCTGCAGCATCTCCGAGGGGGCAACTCAGTCGCATCCCCTCGAAAAGAGGCATTTGAGGAAACGCCTTTGCCACTCAGAGCCACCCAGAGATCCTCAGTCTCTAAACCCGCAAAGGTGGGGACACTCCAGCATTGCTGGAGCAAGAAAGCGGCTGGGCTCCAAGTCGTAGGTTGCCTCGGAAAGAGCCAGGATGGCCCGCTCTTTCCTTACATCTGAAATCCCAGGATCTCTTGAGGATTTGCCCCCCGTCCTCTGAAACTTCATCAGCGCTAACTGCTTTAATTTTGAATTATATTTATTCGATTCGAGTCTACATGCAGGACTCTTTTGGAGGAAAGGTGCTTGGGGAGACGAGGCTATCAGCCCCCGAAGGAACATCAACGGGGTTATTTGTCAGATCTAATCTGGAAATCTTAACATCCTAGAGTTCTGGCAAGTAGTGAGGACACGAGTGCCACGAGAAAGGGTCCTCGCAGAAACCCCTTTGGCTGCTGGATGGGCCGGTTTCCACACCGATTCCGCCGGACATCATTCAGAATTTATTTCATTCTAGGCTTCCCGCAGTCCTGAGTACGTTCTTGAGCAGCTAAGAGGGCTCCTTCCTTTCCAGTACGATGAGGCGTTGAGGAATGCAAAAGCTTTCCTGCCCTCTTTTCGGTATTTGTTTTGTGTTGGGCTGGGGGGGGGGGAGGGATAGAGAGAGAGAGAGAGGTCTTAATGGGGTTTCCAAGCAGCTGCCTATAATAAGATCATACAGCTAACGGATAATGAATAAGTGGAGAGGCAGCTTCACGCTGGCACGTTTCTTGGCCCCTCTGTTGTTGTTTTTTAATCGCATTTCGTAGTATCACTATAAAAATGATATAAAATACGGGGCCCTTAAAAGAAACGCATAGCCTTTATGCCAGAGACATATGCCTCTTTAAAACGCCCTGTCGGAGTTTCCCTCTGTTGCGACCAAACAAGCGGCGCTTCGGAGGGACGCCGCATTTTCCACCTTAGCATTTCTTTACCGAGGGCCAGGAGCAGGTAACGACTAGGAGCAGGGCCGGTCTCCGTTCTACTCCAAGGAAAAGTGACGTTTCACAAAGGCATTTGGGAAGGCCACCCACTGAATGGAGATCTTCGATTTTTTAAAAATTATTATTTGCAAGTCTTTTAATTTCTTTCACTATCTGGTTTCCCCCTCCTCTTTCAGACAGACGCCTTTAAAAAAAAAATCTCTAATCAGGTTCCCCCTGTATGCATTTGACCCTCCCCCCGTTAGACCTGGCAGGGGATGTTGGGGGATGTAGTTAGGCAACGTAATCCGGAGATTTGGAAGGATTTGTCCTGCAATTGTAATCCTCCGGTGCCGAGGGGAAGCTCAGTGCCCGGCTGGCCAGTTAGGCAGGCTGCTTGCTTGCTTTCTCTTGAACAACAACAGCCAAGACGGAAAATCTCCTAGTTTTTGGGGGGAGGGGGGAGAGTCCGTGGGGGGGAACCAGTGTATTTGCGTGTATTTAGTCTGAAGCGTTAGCCCGTGACTCTCTGAGCCCTGTACCAGCAGGGGGCGCTCTGACGTTGTGTCTCGTTGGCCAGAGCCGAGGGAAAACACTCCGGTTTTCTTGTCCTGGAAACCGAGAGCTTAGGACAGAGCGGCGCGGGGGAGGGCGGAAGACTCCCGTGGTTCCCAAGCCCTCCGAGGGTTGCGGTTCTTGTAACTCGAGCTCGCCTCCGCCCTCTCTTGCTCGCACCCGGTGGCGACAGGTAGAGGCGGCTCCCGATCGCGCCCGGCTGCAGCTGCTGCGAACTTCTGCAGCGCTGAACGGACGCGGGGCTCCCCATTTTTCCCGCCCTTTGAATACTTAGGCATTATGCAACTTATTAAATCCAACGATAAATTGTCAACATTTTTTTCGCCTGTTAGTTCCGCTGATCCAGACAGGATTTATTTTCAGATCTAAGGTCCCGGAGCTATAACGCGCGATTTCTTTTCCTTAAATAAAATTGGTCAAATGTTGACAACCTTTAAGCCAATCTAACACTCAAGATTACTGATGGGAAACTAATGAGAAAATATCAGATCGTCCGGCCTGGGGGCTCCTAATTAAATCTTAGTTGATTGAAAAATAAAAGCCAGGGTTTCTTTCTTTCTAAGGGAAGAGAGGGGGCAACATGCTTGAGGCTTAAGTTTAGCCACGTTTTTACTTATATTTTAACGCCCCTCCCCAACCACTTTAATCCTCTCTCCTTTTTTTCCCCCTCGCTTGTCCCTAAAAAAAAAAAGCCTGACATTATTTCTTGGCTATTTGAAGACATTCGATCAGGAATTATTATCACTTTTTTTGGCCCAGTAAATATTAAGGCCTCTAAGCAACGTGATTTAGCTAATTAGAAAATTTACATCATTAAGTCTCAGGGAAAGCGAAAGGGAGGGAGGAGAGAAAGGAGAAAGAGAGAGATCTGTCAGTCATTTTAAAGGAGACAGGCCCTATTGAAGTGTGAAGAAATCGGCTCTAATTCAAAAAGGCAATCGGGCAGAAAAAGCCCTCAACATTACCCTGCTAGTTATTAATCAGAAAGGGTCTCTTTCTTTTTCTCCCTTGCCCAGTAATGGCAAACCCCCGGTACATCGTTAGTTTCTCCCACCGCCTCAGCAGCGTTCCCATTCAAGCTTTTTTGCTACTGGCCTATGTCCCATATTGATAGCCAGTATTTGTCTATTCAAGGCTCATAGATTTGAAAATGTTTCTATGTTAGGGAAGGAACCAGACCCACAGGAAAAAGTCGGCTGGGCAGGCTCCCTTTTTTCAAATGAGGAGCGGTCCCGTCCCAATTGAGATGCCTCCGGTTTTTGGGGGGGGGGGACAGGGGTCGTAGAACAGTCTCTCCAGTCCGCTTCCCATTTTTGTTAAAAGTTAAGTTTAAAATCTATTTTGCTGGGTGAACTCGATCAAGCTTTTGTTTCTTTTAAAGCAGCTTTATTATTTATTTATTTATTTATTATTAATAAAGAGCTTTATTTCTGCCCAACCAGACAGGGGTCGATTTTGCACACCTTTTAAGGAAAAAAGGGAAGGAAAAGGCTGGTTCTCAGCCCTCAGGCTTATTTTTGAAGTAGTCACATCGAAACCAGCTAGTTTCCTTCTGAGAAAGTGGGTATAAAGCCCTGTCAGTGGGATTCTAAGAGAAATTGGGAGTTACTTAGCTGAAAATGTGTGTGCGTGGCTTGTAGGCGCGGGCACGCTCAGCAGAGATGCCAAGAAGGTCTGGGCCTTGTCCAGCAGCAGATGGAAGATGCAGAGAAAGAGGCCTGCAAAAGTTGGGTGGGAGGTGGCATTTCCTCAATAAAATAATATTCTTTCCACACCGGTGGGTATATGTTTAAAGTAGAGAACATCTGTGTGTGTGTGTGTGTTACTCAGCAGCACATAAATTAAATTCAATTAAATCACAAACCAGGCTCCGATCACAATCAATCCCTACCTCTCTTTTTACCAACGCAACCGTTTCTACATGCCTTACCCTGAAACAAACCTCCTTCGGTTCAGGGGCGCTTTACCACCGCCTTGCAAGCCTAGCGGTGAGACCCTTTCCTACGGACCCCTTCGCAGATCCAGTCCGAGACCCTTTGCAGGGGGAAGGCCGGAGGAAATAACCGATTAAGGGAGCTGAAGGCGTTCCCGTTCCCATCCCGCCCGAAGCTCATCCTCACCGACTTATTGGAGGACGCGAAGACTTGGCTGCCCTTCAAAGCGAAGGGGCGCAGTCAGCAGCACCTTACGAACTTTCACAAACCGCGCTCCTTTGCACGTGGTAGTGCAGCCCAGCCAGCGGTCTTCAAATTGTTGATGTACAGTTTCCTGGCGATCGCAGCGCTCTTGGCAAAAGGAAGGTAGTTTTACTTCTGGAATATAGCATCAGAACCGACACGAGCGTGTTTGTGCAAAGCAACCTTTGGGGTGTAAGGAGCCTTGGGGACATGTGTTGTTTTGCATCCTACAGGAAACCCACGTCTTCCTTAATCTATTCTTTCGACGTTTCCTCGGTAAATAGCCCCAGTGCTTTCCATAATTCGGGAGGCTGGGAAGGCTGAACGAAAGGGCAGGCAGCTGCTCAAGGGGGTTCACAAGATCCTCTCTCTGGGACGCGGGAGTAAATTCGCAGGCTTCCAGGGGAAACCCCGTCCCGCCTCAGATAAGCTCCCAAACTGAATCAGGGCGACGAGGCACTGAGTTACTGTAACAGTTCCGACGCCTTTAACAACTCACAAGTACAACACAGGCACTTTCGAATCTAATGAAAGAAATATCGATTCTCTCCTGCACCGCCCCCCCCCTCAAAACCCAGCCGGCCGCTGAACCGTAATTCATCTGTAAACTCATAACCGGATCTTAAGCAAAAAGAGGGAGGGGGAATCAGAGCAAAGGTGATTTCTATCCTTGAACGATTCGAAGCAAAACAAAAGCGAGAGCTGAATCTTTCCAACTTCCTTCTCTACCCACCCCACAAAAAGAGACAGAGGCGCAGGCACACCGTTTTAAAAGTACAAGCCCAACAAAAAGGCAGGTTTCGGAGCAGAGAGGTTCAAACTCCGGGTCCTTCGATGCCAGAAAACACACTGCCCGGTAAACAATGGAGGTCACCCCTTCTGCACCCAGCGTTTTCACCAAACGGTAACTTAAGTCAAAACAAATAACTAGCCTCGCTGTTGGGTGATCGGCTGATTTTTTCCCTCTTTCTCTCTTTCTTATTTTTCCCGAAATCCATTGGCCAAGAGGAAAGGGGTGAGGCTGGGTGGGGGTATGGGGGGGTCATTCTTCGCTTCTCTCTTTTGTATTGTAAGCGAGAGCAGAGAAGTTTTTGTTTGGTGGGTTTTCATTGATCAGTCACTCCGAGCTAATGTAATTATCCTCATCAATAGAGGGCTGCAGAGAGAATCATTATGTGGGTGACATTGATAAATGATCACCCAAGAGCTGCTTTTTCTCTTGGGCACCCTCACATCTAACCCTCCCACATGCACGGGGTAGCCATAGAAACACCTTGAGCGCCTCCAATGCGCTGGCTACTAGTGGGAAAAGGCAGCGCGCCCCGCCGCCGAGAGCCAACTTTCCACGCCTGCATCCTAAACACCTCCCCGGTTCAACTTCTGGGTGCGAGCATTGTTCGGGCCGCTCTCTTGCTCGGCCTCTCTTGCTGGCTCTCCCCACTTCAGCATCTCCGGAGCAGCCACCGGAGTCCCAGCTATTGAAGGAAACGTCGCCCGGCGGCTTTGTCCTCAAGGAGTTAAATAACGAGGTTGCCTGCACTCGAGGGCGACGTGGCTTTTCTCTAAGTAATTGCGTGTAATGCAAAACCCATTAGTTCGAGAGAGGCGTTCTTTTAAGTTGCGCCGTGGCACAATGTGCAGCGTCTCCCAATCCAGCAAATAACTCAGCGGGCGAAGCTCTTTGCGAAGTGCCTCAACCTGAAATCATCATCACCATTATTATTATTACCACCGCCGACAAGGACTCCTTTTTTTTTTCTTTTTTTGGTATTTATTCCTTAAGTAAGACACAAAAAGAAAACCTCTTTAATCCTCTGAGTGCTTTATTTAAGCAAATAAGAAAATACGGCGCGAGGTAATTGATTCATAATGGAGAAGCTGCAAAGAAGGTGGGGGTGTTTGTTTATTCGGTTCCTAAAGCTGCTGAGGAAGGGGGAGGTCTCCTCCTGGGTCATCCATCATGACTGTGGCAGGGACCCTGCTGCAGAAGACCCACCTCCCTTCTGCCTCACTTCTCCTAAACTATTAATATGAAAATCTGCTTTCTAACATCTCCACCCAGTCCCCTCTTATTCTCTCTGTGGGGGTTTTTCTCCCCCTACTAAACTTGGCCAGAAACACTCTCAAAGCCTCTCCCCCCCCACTCCCTCCCCCCTTCAATTGTGTCTGTTTCTCAGGTTACAACTCTAATAACTCTCCTGCCTTGAGAATGATACCCACTTAATTTGACAAGGTTTACTTTGGAGTGAACACGCAGAAGGCTGTGGGGTAGAGGAGAAGGCGAAGAATAGCAACTCTTTAAAAAAGCCACAATTTGTATGAGGAATTAGAGCTCTTGGATCCTAGTCCTACACTAATATAGAGGTAAAGAAAGGCCAAGGCTGTCTTCCTAACAAAAGAGAAAGCTTGAAACATCTTTCTTCTTGGATCCACTGGATTTTCCCCATCTCGCAAAAGGTGGGGGGGGGCACGACACACACACCAAATAATGTATCCTGCCATTTCTCACAGGCACTGTGATCTTTCCGTCATGGGCTCTTCTCTTGCCATCCCCTTAATGGGATTTAGACTTATTTATTCATTACTATTTATATATGTATGCAGTACGTATGATGCTATATGTGAATTATGTTGTCTGTGAATTATGTTGTCGTGATTTGTGCTTTTAGCAGTGCTCACACATGGCAAAAAAGCTTTTAGAGGATCAGAACAGCCCCTTCCTAAAGCTTAGTGTACATCCTATACAAATTTGCTGGGCCTTCTATAAGTTCATAGTATTTGGTCTCTTTAGCTACATGTGGAAATTGCAATCTCATAGTCCTATTTCAAACATACCTACTTAGATGTAAATGGCATTGCAGCCCTGGCATCAGGTCTGAAGGGAGAATTTGGGTCCTGCAGAGAAATAATGTTAAAATTTAAAATATTTATTTGGTGAAACTTTTAGATGACACCGCATCATTCACCACATATACATTTTGCTTTGTACATGAACTGAATATACAATTTTGCCTAGGGAAAAAAATGTGTTCCCAAACCAATTTCGTTTCTCCCTTTTACATTAGAAAGTCTATCAAAAACAGCTAGAAGTTAAAACTCTTGTTTTCCTTGTCAATATTCCTTCCATAACAAAGAATGGATCAATTTCAAATGTTTCTTATTTTCTAGGATTAGAGTCTTCTTTGGTTTGTTCAGGGAAATGGAAAATTAGATATCCCCCCCAATAAACAAGAGGTGTTTTCTATTTTCTATTACCTTTCGTTTCCCAGAACGTAAGCAATTTTATTCAGACTAAAGTATTTCCTTTAATACTGTGCCACTGTCAAAACACTATTCCGATTTTCTTTCACTTTTGACAGCTGAACATTTCTTAAATACACCCAAATCAGAACTCTCCATGCTAAATAGTAAACCTCAGATGGCACAATCTTTTCACATTATAGTGTAGCTCAGATTCTACCAACATAGCTCATGCAGATTAGGAACCTAGGGAAAGAAAAGACGCTGTAGGAATAAAAAGATTTTAGTTCATTACAAAAATAAGAAAAGGTAACTTTGCTGGGAAAATTTAATATCTTCACCGAAAACCCTGTATTTTGCCAAGGTCAGGAAATAATCACAACATCTGATTTCAAATACGACCATTTGGTTTCAGTTTCCTTTAAAAGAAAAAAAGAAACAAAAATGTTTTGGTATTGCCCTAATAATCTAATGCTTAGTTTATATTTCCAAGAATGTAAGAACTGAATAACAGAACTGAGAATCATAAAGGTTTAAATGGAAGTTAAATTTAACATCTAATATATAAATTGTTTTCTGTCCAAGTATAGTTGAGCTGTCTCAACTGTGTAGGACTTCAGGGTTTTTTTCAGTTTATTTTAAGACTGAAAGGTCGTTTTGCAATTGTTTTAATATGTTAAAGAATCAACTGAAAATATTTACCAATCAAGTTGAGGAAAAATGCCTGTGTGCAGCAGAAGACAGTGGAAATGGTGCCCCATTTCCTGGTGGCACAAAAAACTTCCCTAAGTAGCAGTTCATGTATGCTGTTCCCTGTGCCATACCACTGGAAGTACATTGCTTCCCTTTCCTTATGAGATGCGGGACAACTGACTGATAATTTTGCAAATATTCCAGACCATCATTGAACTCCTTAACTGTAATGCTTATTCTATTAATTGAATTGTAGTCTTTCTGTTTCATGACATTAGATATGCTCCAGCAAAAATATCTGCAGCTAATCTACCTACAATGAAAAGAGTTTATATTATGAAGCCACTCAGGCACCTAGTGGCATGCAAGCTCTAAACATGGAGGAATGGGCAGAAATCTTGATTGTCCCTCCTCTCCAGACCCATGCGACTGTTTTGTTTCCAGCTCTCTGAATTCCCTAACACTTATGGAATTCAGTAACACTCAGCTCTTATGAACTTATTGTAGTCTTACTCTCGATAAATCCTCTCATATGATTGATGTCATGTTAAAAAGAAACAATGTGAGAGGAGGCTATATGGCCCTGTGTGCATGGGTACAAACCAAAACCTGTTTATTCTTCTTCTGGCAGTTAGGTCTTATTTTTAAGCCAAGGTATCAGTTTTTCTGCCATCAACACAGCCTATTTCTTTAGGCCAGGACAGTCAGTTTCCCATTTTGTCCATATGAAAAACTATTGTTATCTGTGTTACATTACTTTAAAAGTAACATTAATAATTTAGTATATTAATTCTAAAACCAGGACCTTCATCTTAGTGTGGATGAAACATAAACCATGTTAATTAGACTTCCTATTTTGATTTCTGTATCCTGTGAAGGGAAACAAAAGGTTCATGCATATCTTACCTTAATAAGCTGAAATGCAACCACCTGATAGTATTTGTTGTTTTATCCTATTGTATTTGAGTACTCTAACATTTATTTTAGGTATCTATGCCTGCATTGCTATGCACATATATTTAAGAGAGAGGCATACAGAATATTTCTGTATAAACATACATAGAATTGCAGACTAATTATTAGAGTTCAGCAAATCCTGGAAAAGTGCTTTGCAACATGTAGAAATATGTAACACTTCTTTTGAAATATTTTCATAGTCCTAATAATTATGAGTGATAAACATTGTCCAGCCCATTCTTATTCATTTAAAGTGGATTAATTTTGATATATTTTGATATATTTGTTATATATTTACATAAATAAAGCAAAATGGTTTGGAAGTGAAATGGATAGGATAGGATAGGATAGGATAGGATAGGATAGGATAGGATAGGATAGGATAGGATGACAAGAGTTCAAAGGGACCTTGGAGGTCTTCTAGTCCAACCCCCTGCTCAGAGGCAGGAAACCCTATTTCAGACAAATGGTTGTCCAATCTCTTCTTAAAAACTTCTGGTGAGCACTCACAACTTCTGAAGGCAAGTTGTTCCACTGATTAATTATAACAGACACTAAATCTATTCATGAACTAACATTAATCATTTCATCCTACATGACAGTCCATAAGCTTTGTATTACAGTCAGTTATGGGTTTGTTCAACTGAGGCTAAGGAGAGAAATTGAAAAAAAAACCTATTAATGTACTTCCTTTTACCACACATATGGAAACAGATATACGGTTTTGTACTAGATACAAAGGTTACACATAATTCTAATAATATTATACCGCATCAAAGGATTTATAACTTCATTTGCTATTATAAAGCCCTATAAATTTAGGTAAATTTTATTTTAGTTATTATATGCAACAAATGCAAGATAATAGTTCTTGCTATCACTAGAAAATACATTATTCTAATCATGATTAAAAACGCAAATGTCTAACAAAAAAATCAAAAAATGAAATATTTATTACCGCATTTTGTGACTTAACACTTTTTTTTAAAACATAACGTCACAGTCCTCATACAAGTATTTTAATGTAAATTTTGACAAAGCTTAAAGGTAACAGCATTTTTTTCTAGTGAGGAACACGTGCTGAGAAAGGAAGAATTCATGGACATACAATACCAATTCCACAGCAGATCTGATACTAGCAAAAACATTCTTTTTTTTTCAGTTGAGGTAAACACATAGAATATCTAACATGAAACAATTAATAGACTGAACTCTGTACGAAGTTTGTTACAGTATTCTCTTGCTTTTTCTCAAGCTTTGAGTTCATCATAGAGTTCTAGGTTTGGTACAAAGACCATTAATATCTTTTTTCTTAAGGAAAGCTGCCCAACCTTCAGATTCATCTTGTCCAAAGCCAAGACTCAGAATTACTAAAAGAAGCTCCTGCTCTGTTTTTTAAATCTTCACTAGCAGGCTCTTTGAAAAAAGAGTCCAAAAATATCTTGGGCTTACGAAGCACAAACTATAAAGATCTGTTTGAAACTAAAGGACACATTTATGAAGGAACAGAACCAGGGGATGGCAAGGCCTTTACGGAACTATCTTCTGAATGATGGAAGATCCAGCAAGATTCTGTCTTCATCTCCAGGTTAGTTCTTTTCGCATTGGCCAAAGAGGTCTGAAATATGTTGTTTTCTTTCAGGGATAGCGACTTCACTGCTGAACCGAAACAGTCATTCTTTTGGGAACAACACACATAGTGTGGAAAACAAGGATATTTTTTTTCCTTCTAAAACTATCTGAGGCAACATAACGGAGTGATCAACAGAAATATACAAGTTAACTTAGTTCCTATGTTTATATACTACAGTAGTTATAACTCTTGGAGTCTTTTTTTCCCCCAGAGGATCTTTACATGGGCATAAATTCTTTTCAGTGTGCCCATAATTTCATATTTCTGTTCTTGTTTCCATTGGTCCTCTGTTGTTAATGAAAAATGATAAACGTAAAAAATAATCACAGCTGTCTGGAATTGCGTATGAAGTGTCAACATCTGGTCAAAGTTCACAAGTTTTAAAATATTTTTTTCCTTGAGTTCCTTTATACTATTTGGGCATGAATGTCCATAAGCTGTCCACCGACATTGGGTTCTATAGAATTTAACATGGTGGGGCTCTGTGCTGAAATGGTCATTCCAGGATGGGTAAAGGGTCCTCCATGCATCATCATGGCTGGGTGATGGGGTGACTTGGCAAATATGAATGGATTGGGGTCCATGTTCTAATTGAGTAGGGTGAGGGGTCATCTGGGAAGGAGTGTAACTTGATTGTGTCATACTCATACCCATAGGACCACCCTGAGATATGTAGTCCCCTGGTATGCCTTGCAAA